>NC_068439.1:28338503-28441003 GCF_023373465.1 Oncorhynchus keta
ATGAGGAGGGGAGGGGAGGGGAGGAGTGGCGGGGGAGAGGTCGAGTTGTGAGAACAGTCATTAATTAATTAAAGCTCCCCTCGTTCTTTTCCCCACCACTCTTTCCGTCTCTGTCTCTCTTTTCCACTTCCTATCTCTCTCTTTCCCTCTCTCTCATTCACTCATTCCCTCATGCTCCCCGCCCTGGCTCTATCTCTCATTCATCTATCTCAGACTTTCAACCCTCCATTCCTCCTTCTCCCCCCTCCCCCTCTCCATCCGCCTCTCCATCCTGCCTGTTGTGGAGGTGAGGGATAGATAGCTTGGCCATATTCACAGTGATCTGAAGGCTGATATCTCCTTATATCTCCTCCTGGTTGGACACATCCATAGGAGATCAGGAACCTTGGAGAACCTCTCTCTGAAGGGGGGAATGTGCTCTCTATTTCTCTATCTTTCCCTCTCTCCTCTCCTCTCCAAGTTCTTTCCACCAGTCTCCTCCAACTTTTCTCTATTTACTTCCAACTCTCTCTTACTCAGACACTCTTTCCCTCCCCCCTACTCTCTCTTTTCTCCACTCTATTTTCTCTCCTGCAGTCCTCTCCTCCTTCTCTCCCTGCCACATATTTTCAGAGCTGAACTGGTCCCAGAAGAGTTTTTAGGAGGGAGTGGTGAGAGGACACAGAGTCCTGCTCTCTGAGACTGACAGTTACAGTCTGTGTGTGTGTGTGTGTGTGTGTGTGTGTGTGTGTGTGTGTGTGTGTGTGTGTGTGTGTGTGTGTGTGTGTGTGTGTGTGTGTGTGTGTGCGTGCGTGCGTGCGTGCGTGCGTGCGTGCGTGCATGTTGGTGCGTGCGTGCGTGCGTGCGTGCGTGCGTGCGTGCGTGTGTGTGTGTGTGTGTGTGTGTGTGTGTGTGCGTGCGTGCGAGACGGTTACAGGTCATACGAGTCCACAGAGGGCTGAATGGAGTTGAAACATTCCACGATGCATGAAAGGAACCTTTACTGCCAGAGAGTGACAGACTAACACCAACTTGTTGTCAGACGTTTATAACTTGATAAAGCTTGATAAAGAAGTTAGGCAGACTACAGTAGTCAAATGGTCAAAGAACAAAGCCAGCCCATTGAGTGACAACTTGTCCCTCTCACACAGGATGGCTTCAGATTAACCTGGTCACAGAGGAGGACAATCTTTCAATGTCTGCGAAATAAAAGGGAGGCACTTCCTGTCAAACCCACTGAGGCTTTATTTGTAAGACATTCTGTTTGATTCTTATAAATATATCATATATTTCTGTCTTAATCCTATACGTTCACTCAACACTTTCCCTTTTTCAAAATGCTCAATGGCAAACAAATAAAGGCTCTTTCATTTTAACAGCCACCAGAGAACAACCGCTTGGATTATTGAAACACTTCTATTACATTTTTCCCTTTTTTCTTATCTTCCCTAAATGGGACGATCTCAAATGCATAAACCTTGCATCCTCTGTACTCTCTCGTCTCCTCTCATCATCTCTCATCTCTCCTCTCTTATCTTCTCTCCTCTCCTCATCTCTCCTATCTCTTCTCTCCTCTCATCCTCTCCTCTCCTCATCTCTCCTATCTCTTCTCTCCTCTCATCCTCTCCTCTCATCATCTCTTCTCTCATCATCTCTCCTGTCTCCTCTCTCCTCTCATCATCTCTCCTGTCTCTTCTCTCCTCTCATCATCTCTCCTCTCATCCTCTCTCCTCTCATCCTCTCTCCTCTCATCCTCTGTCCTCTCTCCTCATCTCCTTCTCAATACCCATTGGAGGGAGGGATCTCTGGCTTTCTCATCCAATGTGTTTTGAGAAGGAGATGAGGAGAGATGAGATGGGAGTATGCTATTGAGATCTTCCCCATGTATATTCTCTAATTTCTGATATCATGAGGTCATTTGCCACCTTTGTGTGTGTGTGTGTTTTGTGCATGTGTGCGTGTGTGTAATTTGTGGGGAACCTTAATGTGGCCTCCGTTAATAATGTAGCCTTGTCTGGGGCAATACTCCTGAGTCCTGGCCCTTAATCTCTAGTCTGGAGGATATGTATGGGAGCAGACATGCTGTGAGGTTGTGAATGGGTTATGCATTGGTTGTGTATTGGTTGTGTGTGGGTTGTGTTGGGGTGGTGTATGGTTATGCATTGGTTGTGTATTGGCTGTGTATGGGAGCAGGGTGTCTCTGGGCTCCCAGGTGTTAGCGGGACCTGTCTAGGTTATTAATGACAGCGATAGACCGGACCTCACACACTCCATCACCCGTACGCCTAACACACAAACACACACTCACACACACACACACAAACACACACATAAACAGATACACTCAAAAACACACTCATACACACAAATATGCACACAAACACATTCACAAACACACTCACACACACAAACTACAAAAACTACAACCACTCAATCCATAGACTATTCTCTCTGCTTCAGCATGGCAAGTGGTACCACTGCATCAAATCTGGCACAAACAGGCTCTTGAACAACTTATATCCCCAAGCAATGAGACTGATAAATAAACTAAAAAGAAACGTCCTCTCACTGCCAACTGCGTTTATTTTCAGCAAACTTAACATGTGTAAATATTCGTATGAACATAACAAGATTCAACAACTGAGACATAAACTGAACAAGTTCCACAGACATGTGACTAACATAAATGGAAAAATGTGTCCCTGAACAAAGGGGGAGGGGGTAACAGTCAGTATCTGGAGTGGCCAGCAGCTGCATTAAGTACTGAAGTACATCTCGTCCTCATGGACTGCAACAGATTTGCCAGTTCTTGCTGTGAGATGTTACCCCACTCTTCTACCAAGGCACTTGCAAGTTCCCAGACATTTCTGTGGAGGGAATGGCACTAGCCTTCACCCTCCTATCCAACAGGACAATAAACGTGAATCCGACCGTCACCCCTGGTGAGACAAACCACGACTCGTCAGTGAAGAGCACTTTTTTCCAGTCCTGTCTGGTCCAGCGACGGTGGGTTTGTGCCCATAGGCAACGTTGTTTCCGGTGATGTCTGGTGAGGACCTTCCTTACAACAGGCCTACAAGCCCTCAGTCCAGCCTCTCTCAGCCTATTGCGAACAGTCTGAGCACTGATGGAGGGATTGTGTGTTCCTGGTGTACCTCGGGCAGTTGTTGTTGCCATCCTGTACCTGTCCCACAGGTGTGATGTTTGGATGTACCGATCCTGTGCAGGTGTTGTTACACGTGGTCTGCACTGTGAGGGCGATCAGCTGCCTGTCCTGTCTCCCTGTAGCGCTGTCTTAGGCGTCTCACAGTACTCACAGTATTGCCCTGGCCACATCTGCAGTCTTCATGCCTCCTTGCAGCATGCCTAAGGCATCTTTATTTTGGTGTTTTTCAGAGTCAGTATAAAGGCCTCTTTTAGTGTCCTATGTTTTCATAACTGTGACCTTAATTGCCTACCATCTGTAAGCTGTTAGTGTCTTAACGACCTTTCCTTAGGTGCATGTTCATTAATTGTTTATGGTTCATTGAACAAGCATGGCAAACAGTGTTTAAACCCTTTACAGTGAAGATATGTGAAGTTATTTGGATTTTTAGGAATTATCTTTGAAAGAGGGTCCTGAAAAAGGGACGATTCTTTTTTGCTGAGTTTAGCTAACAAAATAGTCACACAGACTGAGTTAACCTTGTATCTTTATTTCCTTTTAGTTGTATTTTTGCACTCTCTCTATGCACACTCACAGCGCCCTACACTCTGACACACACACTCACTCCATCATCTGCTCACTCACACATAATATGCACATACAGTACCAGTCAAAAGTGTGGACACAACTACTCATTTAAGTTTTTATTTTTTATTTTTTTACTATTTTCTACATTGTAGAATAATAGTGAAGACATCAAAACTATGAAAAAACACATATGGAATCATGTAGTAACCAAAAAAGATTCTTCAAAGAAGCTGCCCTTTGCCTTGATGACAGATTTGCACACTCTTGGCATTCTCTCAACCAGCTTCATCAGGTAGTCACCTGGAATGCATTTCAATTAACAGGTGTGCCTTGTTGAAAGTTATATCCTTCTTAATGTGTTTGAGCCAATCAGTTGTGTTGTGACAAGGTAGGGTTGGTATACAGAAGAGAGCCCTATTTGGTAAAAGACCAAGTCCATATTATGGCAAGAACAGCTCAAGTAAGCAAAGAGAAACAACAGTCCATCATTACTTTAAGACATGAAGGTCAGTCAATATCGAACATTTAAAGAACTTTGAACATTTCTTCAAGTGCAGTAACAAAAACCATCAAGCTCTATGATGAAATTGGCTCTCATGAGGACCGCCACAGGAAAGGAAGACCCAGAGTTACCTCTGCTGCAGAGGATAAGTTCAGTTAAGTTTGAGTTAACTGCATCTCAGATTGCAGCCCAAGTAAATGCTTCACAGAGTTCATGTAACAGACACATCTCAACATCAACTGTTCAGAGGAGACTGTGTGAATCAGGCTTTCATGGTCGAATTGCTGCAAAGAAACCACTACTAAAGGACACCAAAATAACAAGAGACTTGCTTGGGCCAAAAAACACGAGCAATGGACATTAGACTGGTGGAAATTGGTCCGTTGGTCTGGATTCAAATTGTAGATTTTTGGTTCTAACCGCTGTGTCTTTGTGAGATGCGATGTGGGTGAACGGATTATCTCCTCATGTGTATTTCCCACCGTGAAGCATGGAGGAGGAGGTGTTATGGTGTGGGGGTGCTTTGCTGGTGACACTGTCGGTGATTTATTTAGAATTCAAGGAACACTTAACCAGCATGGCTACCACAGCATTCTGTGCAGCGATACACCATCCCATCTGGTTTGCGCTTATCATTGTTATTCAACAGGACAATGACCCAAAACACACCTCCAGGCTGTGTTATGGCTATTTGACCAAAAAGGAGAGTGATGTAGTGCTGAATCAGATGACCTGGCCTCCACAATCACCCAACCTCAACCCAATTGAGATGGTTTGGGATGAGTTGGACCGCAGAGTGAAGGAAAAGCAGCCAACAATTGCTCAGCATATGTGGGAACTCCTTCAAAACTGTCGGAAAAGCATTCCTCATGAAGCTGGTTGAGAGAATGCCAAGATTGTGCAAAGATGTCATCAAAACAACGTGTGGCTACTACGAATAATCTCAAATATAAAATATATTTTGATTTGTTTAACACTTTTTTGGTTACTACATGATTACATATGTGTTATTTCATAGTTTTGATGTCTTCACTATTATTCTACAATGTAGAAAATAGTACAAAATAATTCAAAACCCTTGAATGAAACTTTTGACTGGTACTGTACATTTATGCTGACTCTACACACACATACACAATCACATACAATCTGTTACCTCACTGTTTATCTTTTATCCTGTTGCCTGGTCACCTTACCCCTATACATATCTACCTTTATCACTCCAGTATCCCTGCACATTGTAAATGTGGTTTTGGAACTGACCCTGTATATGGTATCCTTACTCTCCTACTTATTGTGTTCTTCTTAGTCCTCGTGTGTTTGCTTCTAGTATTACATTCATTATTGCATTGTCATGTTTTGAGTTTGCAACAAAGGCATTTCACTGTACTTGTGCATGTGACATTAAAACTTGAAAGTTGAAACACACACACACACACTCCATCCCCCTAGGATTTACACACCACTGCCCAGACACCTGGCACCCTTTTTCCACCACCCTGGGATTGGAGAGAGGTAACAAGGTAGGGGGTGGAGGAGAGAGTGATGGGGGGAGAGAAGTAGTTAGTATATTATATTATAAATTGTAGAGCAGTGAAGGGGAGAGGAGGGAAATAGGAGTTAGAGCGGAGGAGAGGGTAATAGAGAGAGGGAGAGAGGCTGTGGAGGGGGAAGAGGGAGAGTGGTGTAGAGAGATGAATGAAGGAGAAAATGAAAAGAGAATGAAAGAAATGTAGAGAAGAATGATCGTTTATCATCCAAGCCTGTAGACTCGACGCTCACGAACACAAAATAACAACCTGATGGGTTGGGGAGGCTTAGTCAGCTTCTAGCCCACAAAATGACAGGAGGATGATGTGGAGGGATAGAACAGCTGAGAGAGACGGAAAGAGGGAGAGAGAGAGAGAGACAGAGAGGAGAGAGAGAACGAGAGAGACCGAAAGGGAGAAAGGGAGAGAGAAAGATCTTAATTGAGGCATGTTGGGGACAGAAAGAAAGAGGGGGGTGGAGACATGGAGAGAGGTGGAAGACAAGGAGACATGAAGAAAGGTAGAGACATGGAGAGAGAGACAAAGAAGGAGAGAGAGAGAGAGAGAGAGAGAGAGAGAGAGAGAGAGAGAGAGAGAGAGAGAGAGAGAGAGAGAGAGAGAGAGAGGCAGAGACAAAACAGTTTATGATGTAGGAACACGAGTCAGAGGAAAACTCCACGTCTGGCTCTTCAGGCATTGGCAGTGTGACTCAGAGGTGAAGGACTAACGGACAGACAGACAGATGGCCAGACGGATGGAGGGACATAAAGAAGGACAGAGTTGTTTTCCTTCTTTAAGAAACCCACAGCTCTAGACCTGTGTCCTTCACCCCTCTCCTACAAGACTATGATCAGAACAACATCTCTCCTTCCTCTCTCCCTCCTTCTCTCATCCTCTCTCTCTCTCTCTCTCTCCCTCCACCCCCTCTCTCATTAAAATACTGTGCCTCAGTTGCTAATTAAAGCCCACTTGAAAGTCTTAAAAGTCAGACTCACATTGATTCAATTTGCATTTCTGAACAGGGAACATTGCCTGAAAAGATTCATAAATGGGCTGAAACTGCCTCTTTCTGCAATGTGCTGTTTAGTCCTTGACTGTTGTAAGATGAAGACAACACCCGTCCCATACTAAATCAGCCTCTTTCTCTCTCTCTCTTTCTCTCTTTCTCTTTTGCTCACATGCACGTACGTACGCACGCACACAAACACACACTCATTCATGCATGGCCACATGCACGCACTCACACAATCATGCGCACACATCTACGACTTGGCTCCTCCCTTCATTCATCAATGGAATTCAGCATGTTAAAAAAAACACACACACTCTCGTACTACACACATACTCACACTTACTGGCAGACATTCACATTTCTGTGGAACGTGGTGGATGTACAATGGGAAAGAGAGAGAGAGAGAGAAATGATAGAGAGAAAGAGAGAGGGGATAGAGAGGGAGAGAACGAAGGAGAACAATAGAGGAAGAGAGAGAGGGAGAGAGATAGAGAGAGAGAAAGATAATGGGAGAGAGAGGAAGAGAGAAAGGGAGAGAGAGATAGAGAGAGAGAGAGAAAGATAATGGGAGAGAGAGAGGAAGCGAGAAAGGGAGAGAGAGAGATCTTAAACAAGGCATGTTGAGGTTTAAAAGGGCAAAGAGAAGAGAAGATTGGCATGAAGACTCAGTGAAGTTGACGTGATGATGATGACTCACTTGGGTGATGGAGTGAGGAGGAGAAGAGGACAGGAGGAGAGGAGGACAGGAGAAGAGAGGGAGAGGAGGAGGAGAGGAGAGGAGACAAGGAGGAGAGGAGAGGAGAGGAGAGGAGAGGAGAGGAGAGGAGAGGAGAGGAGAGGAGAGGAGAGGAGAGGAGAGGAGAGGAGAGAGGAAGAGAGGAGAGGAGAGGAGGAGGAGAGTGTTAATAGGTAAGGTGTAGGGATGTCTGTTGGAGGAGAGATGAGCAGTCAGTGGTTCTCTCTCTCTGGGGATGGATAGCTGAGTACAGTATCTGAGCTAACTCACAGGCCTGGATAGCTTGGATCAAATTATGTGTTTAAAAATACAAAATTGTGTGTTCCCTTCAAGAAATATTTGGCTAATATGTAATACGGTAGAATTCCAATGCTTCCCATGCATTGATCAGAGCTGGGGCATGTCCTTCAATATCACTATCTATTTGTCCTCATACTATTTAGCCACTCTATCACTTAGAGGTGAAACTCCCCCTCATTGAGGTGCATGTATTCAGGACATGGATATGAGTCAGACTGAGAGAGACAGAGCGCCTAACTCCAGACTGCCTGCTCAGAACAACACTGGCATCTAGTGGCTTGGTGATGTATTGAATATGTTAAACAACATCCTTACAGATGGAATGAGAAGCTGTTTCTACATACACGAAGAGGATTCTGTGTGCATGCGATGATCATAATAGGTAATGGTCAAGATCCATGGACTTGGGACGAAAGAGACATTACGGATTTTAATCTGGATCTTTTGGAGGGTGTCACAGCCATAGAAATAGAATGAATAGAACGGCCAATGGGTGGATTGGCGGCCATTGCGAGTGTACCCATAGGAGCAAAGCAGGAAGCGAAAGCAGGAAGAAAAAGTAGGAGGTTTACTCATCAATATGTACTGTGATTTGTTGATTCAACTCAACTGACATTACAACTACAAAAACATGCTATTGCTTGAGCCACATCAGTTAACATAATTTGAATTAACATTCTACATTACCATGGAAATGACTGCATCACAATACCAGGCAGCCATTGCGATTGTAATTGCCAGGGTTAAAGGTTCCAAGCCCGTTCTGTTCATTCTATTTCTATGGTCACAACCATTCTACCCACAGTGTAGAATGATTATGTCACAATTCATGAAAAGCTCCTGACTGTCAAATGGAATGTTGAACCAGACACCAGGGCCTTCTGGTGGGATTCCACTACAGCCAAGCAACATCAGGAAAGGTAAAGTAGAAACTCAAACTGGGTCGGAAAGGAGACGTTTCCTCTGGGTACAGCTCCTAACCTTAACCATTAGTGACCTTAACCATTAGTGACCTTAACCATTAGTGTGGAAAGTACAAAACTTAGCCAAGATCAGTGTTTGGGGGCAACTCCACCCACACCACAGTGAAACACAGAGATCAGCTCTGACATCATTTGTCTCTGTGTCAGTGCTGTTCTGTGGCCATGGTTGATGGGTTTGATTGGTTTTTATTTTGATCGTTTATGACTTGATGATTTATAGAGGACCCCCATTAATTTATCCTTTTAATAAACACTTTTTGGCTCTGATTTGTTATTCTGAGACTGGCTGTGACTTGTTATTCTGAGACTGGCTCTGACTTGTTATTCTGAGACTAGCTCTGATTTGTTATTTTGAGACTGGCTCCGACTTGTTATTCTGAGACTGCCTCCGACTTGTTATTCTGAGACTGGCTCTGATTTGTTATTCTGAGACTGGCTCTGACTTGTTATTCTGAGACTGGCTCTGATTTGTTATTCTGAGACTGGCTCTGACTTGTTATTCTGAGACTGTCTCCGACTTGTTATTCTGAGACTGGCTCTGACTTGTTATTCTGAGACTGGCTCTGACTTGTTATTCCGAGACTGTCTCCGACTTGTTATTCTGAGACTGGCTCCGTCTTGTTATTCTGACACTGGCTCCGACTTGTTATTCGGAGACTGGCTCTGACTTGTTATTCTGAGACTGGCTCTGACTTGTTATTCTGAGACTGGCTCCGACTTGTTATTCTGAGACTGGCTCTGACTTGTTATTCTGAGACTGGCTCCGTCTTGTTATTCTGAGACTGGCTCCGACTTGTTATTCTGAGACTGGCTTTGACTTGTTATTCTGAGACTGGCTCTGACTTGTTATTTTGAGACTGGCTCCGACTTGTTATTCTGAGACTGGCTCTGATTTGTTATTTTGAGACTGGCTCTGACTTGTTATTCTGAGACTGGCTCTGACTTGTTATTCTGAGACTGGCTCTGACTTGTTATTTTGAGACTGGCTCCGTCTTGTTATTCTGAGACAGGCTCCGACTTGTTATTCTGAGACTGGCTTTGACTTGTTATTCTGAGACTGGCTCTGACTTGTTATTTTGAGACTGGCTCCGACTTGTTATTCTGAGACTGGCTCTGATTTGTTATTTTGAGACTGGCTCTGACTTGTTATTCTGAGACTGGCTCTGACTTGTTATTCTGAGACTGGCTCTGACTTGTTATTCTGAGACTGGCTCTGACTTGTTATTTTGAGACTGGCTCTGACTTGTTATTCTGAGACTGGCTCTGACTTGTTATTTTGAGACTGGCTCCGACTTGTTATTCTGAGACTGGCTCTGACTTGTTATTTTGAGACTGGCTCCGACTTGTTATTCTGAGACTGGCTCTGACTTGTTATTTTGAGACTGGCTCCGACTTGTTATTCTGAGACTGGCTCTGACTTGTTATTCTGAGACTGGCTCTGACTTGTTATTCTGAGACTGGCTCTGACTTGTTATTCCAAGACTGGCTCTGACTTGTTATTCTGAGACTGGCTCCGACTTGTTATTCTGAGACTGGCTCTGACTTGTTATTCTGAGACTGGCTCCGTCTTGTTATTATGAGACTGACTCTGACTTGTTATTCTGAGACTGGCTCCAACTTGTTATTCTGAGACTGGCTCTGACTTGTTATTCTGAGACTGGCTCTGACTTGTTATTCTGAGACTGGCTGTGACTTGTTATTCTGAGACTGGCTCTGACTTGTTATTCTGAGACTGGCTCTGACTTGTTATTCTGAGACTGGCTCTGACTTGTTATTCTGAGACTGGCTCCGACTTGTTATTCTGAGACTGGCTCTGACTTGTTATTCTGAGACTGGCTCTGACTTGTTATTCTGAGACTGGCTCCGACTTGTTATTCTGAGACTGGCTCTGACTTGTTATTCTGAGACTGGCTCCGACTTGTTATTCTGAGACTGGCTCTGACTTGTTATTCTGAGACTGGCTCCGACTTGTTATTCTGAGACTGGCTCTGACTTGTTATTCTGAGACTGGCTCCGACTTGTTATTCTGAGACTGGCTCTGACTTGTTATTCTGAGACTGGCTCTGACTTGTTATTCTGAGACTGGCTCTGACTTGTTATTCTGAGACTGGCTCTGACTTGTTATTCTGAGACTGGCTCTGACTTGTTATTCTGAGACTGGCTCTGACTTGTTATTCTGAGACTGGCTCTGACTTGTTATTCTGAGACTGGCTCTGACTTGTTATTCTGAGACTGGCTCTGACTTGTTATTCTGAGACTGGCTCTGACTTGTTATTCTGAGACTGGCGACACTGCCTATGACTTGGGTTGTTTCCAAAATGGCCCCCTATATAAAGCACCACCTTTGGTTTGTGGAGCCTTACTTGCCCTTAGACATACTATAGCCAAACTTTTGTACTTGCACAGGTCAAACCTCAAGTTATACCCTGCCCTCCTCCTTCCCTCCTTTCCTCCTCCACCCTCACTTCCAACGATGATGAAGCCTTCGCCCCCAAAGGTCAGAGTTCAAGAGGAAAGGACATGGACTGTGATGAAATCACAGGTGGAGTTTGGGATAGGGTCAGCACTCCAGCGATGGCCAATCAACAGCCCTCTAAGCCCAGAGTAACCAATCAGACCACCAGTCAAGCCACCACCACAGCCAGTGTCCCAGGCAGCTCAGCCCAGTTAGGCCGACACTGTGCTAGGGTTAGGGATGAGGGCTGGGAGGATGAGGAAGAGGAGGCAGACCAGGAGGCTGACCAAGTAGATAGCACCTCCACTTGCTCCCAAACACCCACCTACGGCACTGTCAGCCCATATTCTGAGGACCCAGATGTAGTGATAGAGGACGTGGAGTATATTGAGGATGGATGTGACGTAGATGTAGAGCCAGATCCAGATCAGGACAGTCATCACAGGACAGGAGGGGGACAGAGAGGGGCTGTAACGGGCTGGAGGAGACCGAGAGATGCCACTGAACATGAGAGGGGCAGGGGACGACATGGGGACAAACCTTCAGCTACCCAGCAGGAGCAGACCCAGAGCCAGAACCAGACCAGGGCTCCTAAAGGAAGACCTCCTACCCAGAACAAGACTGGCAAACTGGGCAAACACACACAGGTAGAAACCCCTGGAATGGGGGTGGTGATGAGGACAATTATAATTTTGATGAAAACAATGACAATAGACAAGATAACTATAACCATGATGATATACATATGATATTTTCAGACGTATGACCCGTGTGTGACCCCACTGGGAGTCAACCCTCTGGGCCTGTTAGGTACGCAGTCTGAGAGTGCCATCAGCAGGCACGAGATCACCAAAGGGGAGCGACTCTTCTACGGGGCTCACATGGGCAGCGAGACACGCAATGTAGAGTTCAAGAGAGGAGGAGGTCAGGGTCATAGTATATAAGATATACAGTCAGGTCCAACATTATTGGCACCCTTGATAAAGATAAACCAAAACAATGTATGAAATAAATAATCCAATACTGAGCTATATTGTATGCAAAAAAAGGGGAATTATATTATTTTATACTCCTACAATTGCTCAGAGAAAGAGATTTTAAAAATGTTGTCGCTAAAAGAAAGGTTCCACTGTTTTCAGTACTCTGCCACCCAAGATAACGGCACTGAGCCTTTTCTAAAAATGTTTTATGAGATTGAACAACCCATTGGGAGGGATCTCTGACCATTTCTCCATACAGGATCTTTCCAGATCCTTGATATCCTTAGTCTGTGTTTATGGACTGCCCTCTTCAATTCAAACAGGTGTCAATGGCTATCCCAGAGACTGAGATTGCCATTGTAAAATGTTGATTTTGTGGTCAATAACAGATGTCGTATCTTAACTTGATTACTCTTTTGTAACTGAGAATTTTCCTGCTGCATCAGGAAATTCAAATGAGCCTTGTGAGTCCCTGATAAATAGCAGTTCTCCTTCTCTCCATGCGGGGGCAGTCGAGTCAAGGGGTTCAGGGCTTGCTATCCAAATGATTTCTCTCAGAGGTCATATGGTTAGTGCTATCTAGAATCCTTGGGACGTCCTTACCATAAACCCTAACCATAAACCTTACCTATCCCTATCCCTAACCCTAACCATAAACCTTACCTTTCCCTATCCCTATCCCTAAACCTAACCATAAACCTTACCTATCCCTATCCCTAACCCTAACCATAAACCTTACCTTTCCCTATCCCTATCCCTAAACCTAACCATAAACCTTACCTATCCCTATCCCTAACCCTAACCATAAACCTTACCTATCCCTATCCCTAACCCTAACCATAAGCCTTACCTTTCCCTATCCCTATCCCTAACCCTAACCATAAACCTTACCTATCCCTATCCCTAACCCTAACCATAAACCTTACCTATCCCTATCCCTAACCCTAACCATAAGCCTTACCTATCCCTATCCCTAACCCTAACCATAAGCCTTACCTATCCCTATCCCTGACCCTAACCTAAACCCTTAGCTTAGCCAAGTTAAATAAAGGTTCAATAAACATTTTAAAATGAACCATTTTAAATGTCAACGTCACTGGGGGTAGGAACGTAGGATTCCAGAGGGCATGGACCTATGTCCTATTATTGCAATATTCAAATGCAGAAAAAGTATCTGAAATGCAGCCATACACATCAACAACTGCTGTTTACATACTGCATGTTTATAACAATATAGATATTGGTCTCCACTAGGCTACGACATACAAGTGCCAAGTGTATGTTAAGGTAAAAAATGAAGTTTCAACGTGGCCTGGGGTGGTCTAGCAGTTAGGGCCACTGTCTTCAGTGTGGCTGAACACATATAGGGGTTTTTATTCCAGACCACGCCGTTCTGACACAAATAACTCATTTGACTTGATTTATTTACACATTTCAAGTATGGAGAGTCCAGAGATATTTTATCCCCGGTCTTGATAGGAAATGACCATGTCAGATACATTTGGATAACATAAATAGGAAGCAAATAAAATAAGAACTATAGGTCACACCGACATTAGTTTCCATTCATACAAAGTGTCATTGTAAGAGAGTGTTCGAGATATTTTAAATTTCAGTCAGGGGGGCACATTGCTCAGTCAGTGTTTGAAAATGAGTTGCTTATCATATCTCGATTTGTGCTCGATGCTGCCCCTCATTCCTGATTCTCTTCTGGGCGTGCAATATCAAGTGTGCCTAGTCTCAATCAAATGATCCATAGCCTGTACAATAGGCCATAGGCCTAGGCTACACGAGGAGCATGGGCAGAGATGCAAAGGGCCAAGTTATATTTGTAAGAAAATGTTCTTCCTTCCCAAGTGTTTGTGCTGTTGGGATGGTGTAAAACTAGGCTATACTGTATTACACACTGCAATTGATAAGCTATCCCAATCATGAGTCCTGCTCTTGTTGATGTCAGCCTCTTGTGCTGGCTAACCAATGGCTGTGCTCTGTACGGAGGCACTACAGAAGGCGAGTCAAAGGGTTCTTTCAAAAATACTATTTTATTTGTACAAAAAATGCAATATCTGCAATATCGCTGACAAGGCCTACTGATTTCCTGTTCAGTTTGAGAGGGAGAGTGTGAAGATGAGAAAGAGGACTGGGGGTAATTTTGCTACTGCTATAATTTATTTGAATAAAAAGTCTTCATTTTAAATTGATTTTAGGCTACTAACAACAAGAGGGCTTTGTGTTGGAGCTTATCTTTTCCTAATAAAGGAAAAAGAGGTAGGCCTACCTGTTCGACAGACGAAATGATAGTCTACTAGTATCCGCAGACTTTGTCAACCAATTCCTTCCATCACCATGCACTCCTTAAGTATCTCAGTGTCAGTGAAGGGCTTGGTGTGTTTGTATTTGTATTTATTATGGATCCTCATTAGCTGCTGCCAAAGCAGCAGCTACTCTTCCTGGGGTCCAGACAAATTAAGGTAGTTGGTATGTTAAGTTATTACCAGGGCTCGAATTGAGGGGGTATCTGAGAGTATTGTGGCTTTTGTTAAAGAACATTTCTAAAAGCATAGGTCTAGCTTAAGATAAATAAAAAATGGACCTGATTACATAAAGTGATCTCTAATGATGCTTTATTCAGCAATGCTTTGTGCTAGAAACAACCTGTAAAAGGCTATGGAAAGACGTGACTCCGATACATATGGGTTATATATTTGGTTTGTCTCTATGACACTCAGAGGCTGCGGTGCAACCTTCTATAGCCAAGGAGACTGGCTATAGAATGTCTGATTCTGTCACTATCAATTGATGTTCAACATTTCAACAGGCTATTAAACTACATACTAACTCTAAATCAGTCAGGAGGAAGCCAGGCAGCCTAATTTAATTATTTAGGCTATATTATTATTATTATTTCAAGGCTATAACCTGCCAATTAAGTTATAAATTGTGAAACATTTGTGACACGCAACAGGCAGGAGAACTCAGTATTTCAACATCAAGTTCAACAACATGTCTATAAATTTCGCATTTAGGCTGTATAAAATGAAAAGTATGTATTAGAATTAGATTATAATGAAACAAAAAATGCCTTATTAGGCTACCTTTGAATTCACTTTTGGCCAGTCTTTGGCTAGAGGATCATGCATGCCTATTTTATTAATTTAACGTAGCAGATGATCTAATGCCCTAATCACAGTCAACGTAGAATATATTTAAAAATTATTTCCCAAATAAAGTGCATTTAGGCCTACCTGATGATATGTGGCTGCTGTGTTAATAAAAAACAAATGGCTTTTTCTTGAATTCATACTTCAGTTGTAACTGGTTCTTAGCACGTTTCCAAACTTAGACGATTCTCTTTTTTAACAGTAGCCTGTATAGAAATCAAAGCGTTTGTGGTGCTGCAACATGCGCTCATTCGCTGTCAGGCTCCTTTGTGGTATTAAAGAAGATTCTGCATGTCTCCAGTCATGTAAAATAATGTAGAATCGCATGAAATGCATTTATAAAAGGTATTTTTTTCTCAGTCCGCAAATAAGATAATAGATTCATGCAGAAGCATAACCATCTCTGCAGCACTCCACCAATCAGGGCCTTATGATAGGTAGAGTGGCCAGATGGAAGCCACTCTTCAGTAAAAGGCACATGACAGCAAACTTGGAGTTTACCTAAAGGGGGTACCTAAAGGACTCTCAGACCATGAGAAACAATATTCTCTGGTCTGATGAAAACAAGATTGAACACTTTTGCCTGAATGGCAAGCATCACGTCTGGAGGAAACCTTGCATCGTCCCTATGGTGAAGCACGGTGGTGTCAACATCATGCTGTGGTGATGTTTTTCAGCGGCAGGGACTGGGAGACTAGTCAGGATCAAGAGAAAGATCAACGGAGCAAAGTACAGAGTGATCCTTGATGAAAACCTGCTCCAGAGCACTCAGGACCTCAGACTTGGACAAAGGTTCACCTTCCAACCGGACAATGACCCTCAGCACACAGACAAGACAAGTGGCTTCGGGACAAGTCTCTGAATGTCCTTGTGTGGTTCAGCCAGTGCCCGGACTTAAACCCGATCTAACGTCTCTTGAGAGACCTGGAAATAGCTGTGCAGCGATGCTCCCCATCCAACCTGACAGAGCTTGATGGGAGAAACTCCCAAAATACAGGTGTGCCAAGCTTGTAGTGTCATACCCAATAACACGGAACCCAACCCTGCTGCACGAGTGCGCCATCGTGCACCATCGTGCATAAATGTATTTTGTCCCCCCACACCAAACGCGATCACAACACACAGGTTAAAATATCAAAACAAACTCTGAACCAATTATATTAATTTGGGGACAGGTCAAAAAGCATTAAACATTTATGGCAATTTAGCTTTAAAAAAAAAGTTTTACCTTTATTTCACTAGGCAAGTAAGTTATGAACAAATTCATATTTTCAATGAGAGCCTAGGAACAGTGGGTTAACTGCCTGTTCAGGGGCAGAACAAAATATTTTTATTTTATCAGTTTAGGGATTTGAACTTGTAACCTTCTGGTTACTAGTCCAAAGCTCTAACCACTAGGCTACCCTGCTTACTAGCTTGCAGTTGCTAGCTAATTTGTCCTGGGATATAAATATTGAGTTGTTATTTTACCTGAAATGCACAAGGTCCTCTACTCCGCCAATTAATCCACACATAAAACTGTCAACCAAATAATTTCTAGTCATCTCTCCTCCTTCCAGGCTTTTATTCTCTTGACTTTATATTGCGATTGGCAACTTTCATAAATTAGGTGCATTACCGCCACTGACCTCGTTCGTCTTTCAGTCACCCACGTGGGCATAACCAATGAGGAGATGGCACGTGGGTACCTGCTTCTATAAACCAATGAGGAGATGGGAGAGGCAGGACTTGCAGCGCGATCTGCGTCACAAGTAGAACTGACTTGTATTTTAGCCCTTGGCAACGCAGACGCTCGTTTGCGAGCGCGAGCAGTGTGGGTGCAATGATTGAATAATATAGATTTCTAAATGTATTTTGCCACCCTCACACACGCGACGTGACGTAGTCAGCCTGTAAGACTCGAGGCTGTAATCTCTGCCAAAGGTGCTTCAAAAAGTACTTAGTCTTATAGCAAAGGTTCTGAATATTTATGTAAATTAGGTATTTCTGTTTTTTATTTGTAATAAATTTGCAAATATTTCTAGAAACCTGTTTTTGCTTTGTCATTATGGGGTATTGTGTGTAGATTTTAGACTAAGGCTGTAATGTAACAAAATGTGCAAAAAGTCAAGGGGTCTGAATACTTTCCGAATGCACTGTATATTTTACGGAATGCTTGTCAAATAGATAAATATTCCTTAGTCTGGTATAAAAATACTAAGTTGTTGTGATTTCAATACCAATCAGAGGGTGAACATATTTCAAAGACACAGGAGGCTGCTGAGGAGAGGACGGATCATGGTAATGGCTGGAATGGAGTGAATGGAATGGTATCAAACACATAGAAATAATGTGTTTCAGTTCGATTACCATTACATAGTTCCATTCCAGCCATTACCATGAAGCCCGTCCTCCCCAATTAAGGGGCCACCAACCTCCTAGGCTTGAAGACTTTGGTTGCACGAAGGACTAAAAGACAATTTATGCTTGATCCCAGGCCAAATTGAGCTCTATACTGCATCGCCGTGTGCCTGCAAGATTTTGTAACAATGGGGAGGGCTCCATATAGCCCCGCATTGACATGACTGGTTGACGATAGTTGGGGGCAGGAGGTCCTGTATAAACACGAACTCACATCCTTGACATCTTCCTTCACAACAGTTCTGCATTGCTCTGCGAAGCGCAAAAAGTCCCAGGACCGAGTTTGGGAAACCCTGTATAAGGGAGCGGTAATGAAGTGACCAATAATGGTTGCAATTGAGATCAGCTCTGCAGGTGAATTTAGCGCATATTGATTGAGGGTTTAACTACACATCAACTGGTGACATTCTAGTGCTCTATAGTCTATCTATTTGATTATATTCCATTAGGCTACATTCTGTAGGCTACCTCTTAGCCCTCGTGTCAAACCCATTCCACGGAGGGCTGAGTGTCTGCGTGTTTTTGCTTCACCCTTGTACTTGATTGATTAATTAGGGTCTCTAATTAGTAAGGAACTCCCCTCACCTTGTTGTCTAGGTCTTAAGGAAAAAACAAAAACCCGCAGACACTCGGCCCTCCGTGGAATGAGTTTGACACCCCTGCCTTAGCCTATCCATTGTCACATAATGAAAGGAGTGATAACCGATAGGTTACTGCAGTGTTTCCCAAACTCGGTCCTGGGGACGCCACGGGGTGCACGTTTTGGTTTTTGCCCTAACACTACACAGCTGATTCAAATAATCAAAGCTTAATGATTAGTTGATTATTTTAATAAGTTGTGTCGTGCTAGGGGAAAAAAGCAAACGTGCGCCCCTTGGAGTCCCAAGGACCGAGTTTGGGAAACACTGGCTACTATGTTTCCCTGGCTGAGTTAATTTGGGCCATCAGTGGATTGACAGATGTAGGCCTACTGTAGAACTATAAACTTCCCTTCAGTGTGGATGCTCGTCCATGTTTTATAGTTAGGCTATGTATAATTTGTCAATATAGTTCTGGTCTTTAATGTGCATTGAAAGCCTGTGTTGTGTGGCTTTGATATTTCATTTCGTGAAGAGGTTTATGCATTTGAGCCTACCCAAAGACAATTTCATTGAGCTGACACACTTTTCTTTTGTGTGTAAATTATCAGACTATTTGTTTAACTTCACAAAATAAATGCAATGAACTTGTTGGACTAATGTAGGCTCAGGCTGGTCAGTATATCTGTTGACCCGTCATTCAGGGAAGGTGGGCCAGAGCCCCACTTGTTTTGAGCCCCACCTGTTTAGCTAAAAAAATACAATTAAAATAATGGGCCTGTTTTGCATGTTATGTTGGCATTCTTTTGTGTTACATATCAGTTTGCAAACAATATTTTTTTTAAATCATTGAGTTGATAAAGCCGCATACTCTCTTTCTTGAGTAAGGCAACTCCAAAATGCAGGTGTTTCAGCATAGCTCAGTGCTTTCTGTGGTGGAAGGGCAGCCAGCGAAAGCACAGGCACTGGTCATTTTCTCTAGTTGCGCTGTAGTTCGCTGAGTCTTCTGTCACTCACTGGGACACTACGTCACCTCAGAATCTACAGGGAGAGCCTGGCAGTTCAAGACCCCTTGGGTGCTGCCATAGATTTACATCAGAATTCAAGAAGGCTCAAGGTCATGGGCTACAGATATAACATGATTTGACGTCATTTTGTCTACCATAGCTTTGATTGGACTGTTCATGTTAACGTCTTACTTTCTAAATCTTAGCTAGTTAGCTAGACAAGCAGTCATCATGAATCATGTTGACAATCTACTGGAAGATCCCTTTCAATCCTTGTCATATGAAGATAAATTACAGATAAAACGTGTCAGTGCTCATCTGCCATTGGACATAAACATTACACAACAGGTCGGAAAGCTTAGATTCAACAATGAGTGGTTTGCAAGGAATCAGTGGCTAACTGCAAGCATTGCAAAGCAATCATTATTTTGCCCCCCCTTCCTGCTATTCGATGGAGAGGGTATGTGGTCCAACTCTGGGTTTAAGGGTGTAAAACATTTGTCTGAAAGGGTCTCTTTTCCAAGTTTAAAATGTTAAACATTCACACACAACACCATGGGACAGTAAAGGTTGAATACACTGGCCATGCTGTCAATCCAGCATGATTTACGCAGCGTTCAAAACAACTAGGAATTTAAAACGGGGAAATCTCAGACTTCGGTGCCTTCAAGATAAATGGGAACATGGAAAAATACGAGCTCCGACTGGAAAATGTTTTTTGAATGGTCATCCAACTTGGAATTCCAAGTCGGGAACTTGGGCCTCTTTCTAGAGCTCTGACTCTCCTACCTAAAAATCACTGACGACATGATTCAACCTGTTTTTTTCCCCCGAGCTCCTAGTTGTCTTGAAGCACCATTAATCCAGAGAATGGCAGACAGTTTGCCCACAAGAAGGACCGCCGCACGACCTTCCTGTTCAAGTGAGCACATCACAGCAACTGAGTACAAAAATGTGTCTTGTATGCAGTGGTGGAAAAAGTACCCATTTGTCATACTTGAGTAAAAGTATAGACACCTTAATAGAAAGTTACTCAAGTAAAAATGAAAGTTACCCAGTAAAATACTATTTGTATAAAAGTCTAATAGTATTTGGTTCTAAATATACTTAAGTATGAAAAGTAAATGTAATTGATCAAATATACTTAAGTATCAAAAGTGAAAGTAAAAGTATAAAACATTTCAAATTCTTTATATATAGCATTTATTAACATTTCTTTGTGTAGCCTATGCAGCATTACCAGTTAGTTATTGTTTATGACCCTCTGATGATAAATATTTATTTTGGGGGATTACTTAGATTACATTTTCAATTACATTTAGTTACATTTAACTGGTTTTAACATTGCTGAGGTAAGCACTAACAATAATATGAATACTGATGAACATGCGTGCATCATTTTTCATTATTTTGTTTTAAGCCTTACCCAAACCAAACCTTAACTTTAACCACTCAGAATTCATGTCTAAACTGTTAACCTTTGAGTTGTTTCTGTTTTCACCCTGTAACCAAGAGGAATTAACCTATGTAGCGGAATCAACGCTGTAACCACACAGAATTAACCTATGTAGTGGAATTAACGCTGTAGCCACACAGAATTAACCTATGTAGCGGAATTAACGCTGTAGCCACACAGAATTAACCTATGTAGCGGAATTAACGCTGTAGCCACACAGAATTAACCTATGTAGCGGAATTAACGCTGTAGCCACACAGAATTAACCTATGTAGCGGAATTAACGCTGTAGCCACACAGAATTAACCTATGTAGCGGAATTAACGCTGTAGCCACACAGAATTAACCTATGTAGTGGAATCAACGCTGTAACCACACAGAATTAACCTATGTAGCGGAATTAACGCTGTAGCCACACAGAATTAACCTATGTAGCGGAATTAACGCTGTAGCCACACAGAATTAACCTATGTAGCGGAATTAACGCTGTAGCCACACAGAATTAACCTATGTAGCGGAATTAACGCTGTAGCCACACAGAATTAACCTATGTAGCGGAATTAACGCTGTAGCCACACAGAATTAACCTATGTAGCGGAATTAACGCTGTAGCCACACAGAATTAACCTATGTAGCGGAATCAACGCTGTAACCACACAGAATTAACCTATGTAGCGGAATTAACGCTGTAGCCACACAGAATTAACCTATGTAGCGGAATTAACGCTGTAGCCACACAGAATTAACCTATGTAGTGGAATTAACGCTGTAGCCACACAGAATTAACCTATGTAGCGGAATTAACGCTGTAGCCACACAGAATTAACCTATGTAGCGGAATCAACGCTGTAACCACACAGAATTAACCTATGTAACGGAATTAACGCTGTAACCACACAGAATTAACCTATGTAGCAGAATTAACGCTGTAGCCACACAGAATTAACCTATGTAGAGGAATTAACGCTGTAGCCACATAGAATTAACCTATGTAGCGGAATTAACGCTGTAGCCACACAGAATTAACCTATGTAGCGGAATTAACGCTGTAGCCACACAGAATTAACCTATGTAGCGGAATTAACGCTGTAGCCACACAGAATTAACCTATGTAATGGAATTAACGCTGTAACCACACAGAATTAACCTATGTAGCAGAATTAACGCTGTAGCCACACAGAATTAACCTATGTAGTGGAATTAACGCTGTAGCCACACAGAATTAACCTATGTAGCGGAATTAACGCTGTAGCCACACAGAATTAACCTATGTAGCGGAATTAACGCTGTAGCCACACAGAATTAACCTATGTAGCGGAATTAACGCTGTAGCCACACAGAATTAACCTATGTAGCGGAATTAACGCTGTAGCCACACAGAATTAACCTATGTAGCGGAATTAACGCTGTAGCCACACAGAATTAACCTATGTAGCGGAATTAACGCTGTAGCCACACAGAATTAACCTATGTAACGGAATTAACGCTGTAACCACACAGAATTAACCTATGTAGCAGAATTAACGCTGTAGCCACACAGAATTAACCTATGTAGAGGAATTAACGCTGTAGCCACATAGAATTAACCTATGTAGCGGAATTAACGCTGTAGCCACACAGAATTAACCTATGTAGCGGAATTAACGCTGTAGCCACACAGAATTAACCTATGTAGCGGAATTAACGCTGTAGCCACACAGAATTAACCTATGTAACGGAATTAACGCTGTAACCACACAGAATTAACCTATGTAGCAGAATTAACGCTGTAGCCACACAGAATTAACCTATGTAGAGGAATTAACGCTGTAGCCACACAGAATTAACCTATGTAGCGGAATTAACGCTGTAGCCACACAGAATTAACCTATGTAGCGGAATTAACACTGTAGCCACACAGAATTAACCTATGTAGCGGAATTAAGCTGTAGCCACACAGAATTAACCTATGTAGCGGAATTAACGCTGTAGCCACACAGAATTAACCTATGTAACGGAATTAACGCTGTAACCACACAGAATTAACCTATGTAGCGGAATTAACGCTGTAGCCACACAGAATTAACCTATGTAGCGGAATTAACACTGTAACCACACAGAATTAACCTATGTAGCAGAATTAACGCTGTAGCCACACAGAATTAACCTATGTAGCGGAATTAACGCTGTAGCCACACAGAATTCATGTGTAAAAAATAGACTTTCATCCATGAGTCAAAGGGTAGTGGGCTGGATTCAAAATCATGTCGGGGTCAGTGGCTGTAACAACTGGACAACACAGGCACTGAGGAAACTAGTAATTTATTCTGCCTATTGCTTGCCTTCACCATAATAAAACAATTGATTAAAAGAAATACGATTTTCCCTAACAAAAAATATATTTACCCCCTACAAATGTCAATTCATTATGATCCAGATAAGAATTCAAACGAGACGCGCACATAGCCTACAGGTAGTCTACATAAGGTACAATGTTGGTACTGTGCATACAAATACCGCTTCCAGCTGCCCCCTGGTGGCAATTCTAAATATTTGTTCAGATATTCAAATCCTCCTGCTGCAGGATTATTTTCCTCCTGTGATGAAAGGGGTCAAATTAAGAGCTGACATTTGTAACTATTTCTTTGTGGATTTTGATGTGTGGTTGCTTGGGGTTACTGTCTTGCTGGAAGATCCACTTGCGGACAAGATTCAGCTTCCTAACTTCCTGGCAGAGGCAACTGGGTTTTTGGCTAAAATGTCCTGGTAATTGGTCAAGGCAAGTGCCCCAGGCACAGTGGAGGCAAAATAGCCCCATAACATCAAAAATCCACCACCATATTTTACAGTAGGTATGAGGTTATTCTCTGCATATGCATCCTTCTTTCGACGCCAAACCCACCACTGATGTGCGTGGCCAAAAAGCTCTATTTTTACATCATCTGATCATAGCACCAGTTCCAATCCAAATGCTAATGCCGTTTAACAAACTCCAGGCATTGTTGGTTGCTCTCAATAATTCCATTTTTTTCTGGCAACCCTTCCAAACAGTCTATTGGCATGGAGGTGGCTTCTAATTGTACATTCGGAGACTTGGTGACCCGAAGATGCGACAAAAGTTCTGTAATTATTCAACTATAGCCCTTAGACTTTTGTTTGCCTCCTGAACCATCTTCCTCGATGTGCGTGGGATAAGATACACATGAGTCCAATGCCAGGCAAGTTTGCCACTGTTCCATTGGTTTTAAAGTCATTATAGTGGTTGCACTAATAGTGGTAAGTGGTATATTTAGTCATTTCTGGGCAATTTATTGTACCCATTGCCTGATTTATGAAGGTCAACAACCAGGTCTCTTTTCATTTGTGAGTTCTTTGCTTTTTACCATGGTGATGGATGACAAAGGGATTTGACATGCGTGTTAACTGACTTTTATACCCCGGTGAAACAGGAGGCCACAATACAGTTCCTTAAACTGAGATTAACTTCAAAAAGAAGAATGTGAATGCAGATTTAGTTTTTTTTTATTTCAAATGTATCTTAAGGGGTGACAATAATTTTGACACCTCTCTTTGAGAAAAAAAGTATTACTTGTTAAAGAAAATGTATTTCTCTGAGCAAATGTATTAGTATGAAATAATATAATAATAAAATGTATACAAAATATATTGTATAATTTATTTTATAGAGTGTAATTTGCTCATCTTTATCAATGGTGCCAATCATTTTGGACCTGACTGTATTTACCATCGTGATACAGGAAAAGAAACAAAACATTAACAGTAGAAAATCAACTTCCCATCCACCCCATCCTCCAGGAGAGTACCTGCGCTCGTCGTTCCGAGCCCACCTGCGTCGTTACGCCTGTGCCTTCCTGAACAGTGGAGGGGGCAGCCTGCTGGCGGGGGTGGACGATGACGGGGTGGTGAGTAGGACACTAAATTAATACATGAAGACTCCTGAACAGGTAATCAAATGGCTACCCTGACTATTTGCAAATCGCCCTCTTTTACACTGCTGCTACTCTCTTTTTATCATCTATGTATAGTTACTTTAACTATACCTACATGTACAGTACATATTACCTCAATTAGCCCGACTAATCGGCGCTCCCGCACATTGACTCTGTACCGGTACCACCTGTATATGACCTCGCTACTGTTATTTTCACTGTCGTTTTGCTCTTTTTTTTTCTTTACTCATCTATTGTTTACCTAAAACCTCATTTTTACTTAAATATTGCACTGTTGGTTAGGGCTTGTAAGTAAGCATTTCACTGTAAGGTCTACACCGGTTGTATTCAGCATTTCACTGTAAGGTCTACACCGGTTGTATTCAGCGCACATGACAAATAAACTTTGATTTGATT
Source organism: Oncorhynchus keta (assembly GCF_023373465.1). Taxonomy (NCBI): domain Eukaryota; kingdom Metazoa; phylum Chordata; class Actinopteri; order Salmoniformes; family Salmonidae; genus Oncorhynchus; species Oncorhynchus keta. The sequence continues at coordinate 28,363,661 of NC_068439.1, forward strand.
TGAATAGTGGCTTGAATAAAATGTCATTGAATATAATAGCTTGATAAACAAATCAAAACAGAATGTAATGAAACTGTATCAATTCGATTAAAAACTTAACCATCAAATGGATCACTTCCATCCGTCCTAGGTGAGGGGTCTACGCTGTGACCACAGACAGGAGGACCAGGCACGGCTGCTGGTGGACTCTATCCTAAAGGGCTTCCACCCTACCCTGTTACCACACTCCTACACCCTGACCTTCCTCCCAGTGGTCAGACCGGGGCCCGAGAGCCAGAATCTGAAGGTGCTGTCTGTCTCCCTATCTGCCTGTCTGGTACTCTGGTCACTATCCTGTCAGTCAGTCTCTTACCCTGTCTCTATTATTCCACCTGCAGGTGCTGCGCCTCACCCTGCGGCCCCCTCCAGCCCTCACCCAGCAGGGCCTTTACCAGACTGACCAGGGAGAGGTGTTCCTCAGGAGGGATGGCAGTGTGGAGGGACCGCTGTCTGCTAGCGCCATCCAGGAGTGGGCCAGGCAGGTATGTAGATATTAAGACCCATTAAATAGTTATTTTATGACTGGGTCATTGTGGAGGCATATTAGGTAGTTGATATACAGGAGATTAGGAAACTTCTATCAGATGACTTACATAAGTGTGACAAGTAGTCTTATTTTATCTTAGCACTGGATTATCTTATCTTATTTTAGCTTAGTTTAGCTATAAATTGTGGTTAGTTGAGCAGCAATCAGGTAGCAGGTGACGGCCTGTCTTTCTGTCTCCCCCTAGAGGTGGAGTGGGGAGGTGAGTCGTCTGCAGCACTGTGTGGAGGTCCTTCTGTCTGAGCAGCGACTGCTTCTGCAGGAAATACGCCAGCAGAGCCAGGCCATCGCTGCCCTGCAGAGCGCACAGACTCAGGCTCCGTCACAGGCACAGGAATATACACAGGCTCCAACACAGGCTCCAACACAGGCTCCAACACAGACACACATGCATGTACACACACACACCCAGGCACAGGCACATGTGAAGACACCTGCAACTGAGAGCCTTGGGAACAGGCTGATGCAGATTTTAGGGAAGGCAGGGCGAGCGACACCACTACACCAAGAAGTCCCTTCAGTCACCCCAGCAGCACCCAGCTCAGCTCTGCCGCTGGTACCCTTCATGGCTCTTGATCTGGACTTGCTCCAGGAATCTCCAGGAAGGGCCCATCTCTGCCCATCTCTGTCCCCAGGGCACAACCAAGGCCCTGGACCCCCACACTTCCCTCAGTGCCAATGTACAGAGTGCAGATCAAACATCTGCAGACTGATGTGAATGAATGGCCAGGTTCAACTTCCAACCTTCTGAATGTCGATAGATATAATTCCACCCCTCTATTGAAATACAACCCATCTCCCTCAGTCACTGACTAATGTGTTACGTTTTCTCTCTGGAAGCTAAAACATATCTCTATTATCTCCAATACACCAATAAGATGAACAGTAGGCATTACAGTGCTGCCTTGTCTGCATTATGCTGCAGTGTCAGACTACATACACCAGGAAGCAGCAGAGACCAATCCCTCCCTCTCAGTCGTCACTAGTTACCACAGCCGCAAAGTCACAAACCCCACCTATTTCTACCATTTATCTTCTTAAAATGTGATTTTAATCCTAACCCTAACCTTAACCCTTAACCACACATGCCTAACCCTAATCTTAAATGAAGACAAAAAAAAGCATATTTTGTTTTCATGAATTAGGAAACATACCATTTAACTTTGTGGCTGTGCTGTCTAGTGGAAACCCATCCTCTCTGTTGTCAATTGGAGGTAATGCCCACGTATTAATGTGATAATGCCCACTCATTACTGTGATAATGCCCACATATTAATGTGATAATTCCGCCTTATTAATGTGATAATGCCCACTTATTAAAGTGATAATGCCCACGTATTAATGTGATAAAGCCCACGTATTAATGTGATAAAGGGTCTGAGGATGAGTCATGAAGAGGGGGTGGGAGAAATTAAACTGTGGAAAGATGAGTGGTGGGAAGGGGAGAATTCAAACAGAGGAGAGATGACGGGTGGGGAGGGGAGAATTCAAACAGAGGAGAGATGAGGGGTGGGAAGGGGAGAATTCAAACAGAGGAGAGATGAGGGGAGGGAAGGGGAGAATTCAAACAGAGGAGAGATGAGGGGAGGGAAGGGGAGAATTCAAACAGAGGAGAGATGAGGGGTGGGAAGGGGAGAATTCAAACAGAGGAGAGATGAGGGGAGGGAAGGGGAGAATTCAAACAGAGGAGAGATGAGGGGAGGGAAGGGGAGAATTCAAACAGAGGAGAGATGAAGGGAGGGAAGGGGAGAATTCAAACAGAGGAGAGATGAAGGGAGGGAAGGGGAGAATTCAAACAGAGGAGAGATGAGGGGAGGGAAGGGGAGAATTCAAACAGAGGAGAGATGAGGGGAGGAAGGGGAGAATTCAAACAGAGGAGAGAAGAGGGGTGGGGAGGGGAGAATTCAAACAGAGGAGAGATGAGGGGAGGGAAGGGGAGAATTCAAACAGAGGAGAGATGAGGGGAGGGAAGGGGAGAATTCAAACAGAGGAGAGATGAGGGGAGGGAAGGGGAGAATTCAAACAGAGGAGAGATGAGGGGAGGGAAGGGAGAATTCAAACAGAGGAGAGATGAAGGGAGGGAAGGGGAGAATTCAAACAGAGGAGAGATGAAGGGAGGGAAGGGGAGAATTCAAACAGAGGAGAGATGAGGGGAGGGAAGGGGAGAATTCAAACAGAGGAGAGATGAGGGGAGGAAGGGGAGAATTCAAACAGAGGAGAGATGAGGGGTGGGAAGGGGAGAATTCAAACAGAGGAGAGATGAGGGGAGGGAAGGGGAGAATTCAAACAGAGGAGAGATGAGGGGAGGGAAGGGGAGAATTCAAACAGAGGAGAGATGAGGGGAGGGAAGGGGAGAATTCAAACAGAGGAGAGATAAGGGGAGAATTCAAACAGAGGAGAGATGAGGGGAGGGAAGGGGAGAATTCAAACAGAGGAGAGATGAGGGGAGGGAAGGGGAGAATTCAAACAGAGGAGAGATGAGGGGTGGGAAGGGGAGAATTCAAACAGAGGAGAGATGAGGGGAGGGAAGGGGAGAATTCAAACAGAGGAGAGATGAGGGGAGGGAAGGGGAGAATTCAAACAGAGGAGAGATGAGGGGAGGGAAGGGGAGAATTCAAACAGAGGAGAGATGAGGGGAGGGAAGGGGAGAATTCAAACAGAGGAGAGATAAGGGGAGAATTCAAACAGAGGAGAGATAAGGGGAGAATTCAAACAGAGGAGAGATGAGGGGTGGGAAGGGGAGAATTCAAACAGAGGAGAGATGAGGGGAGGGAAGGGGAGAATTCAAACAGAGGAGAGATGAGGGGAGGGAAGGGGAGAATTCAAACAGAGGAGAGATGAGGGGTGGGAAGGGGAGAATTCAAACAGAGGAGAGATGAGGGGAGGGAAGGGGAGAATTCAAACAGAGGAGAGATGAGGGGTGGGAAGGGGAGAATTCAAACAGAGGAGAGATGAGGGGTGGGAAGGGGAGAATTCAAACAGAGGAGAGATGAGGGGTGGGAAGGGGAGAATTCAAACAGAGGAGAGATGAGGGGTGGGAAGGGGAGAATTCAAACAGAGGAGAGATGAGGGTGAGGAGGGGAGAATTCAAACAGAGGAGAGATGAGGGGAGGGAAGGGGAGAATTCAAACAGAGGAGAGATGAGGGGAGGGAAGGGGAGAATTCAAACAGAGGAGAGATGAGGGGTGGGGAGGGGAGAATTCAAACAGAGGAGAGATGAGGGGAGGGAAGGGGAGAATTCAAACAGAGGAGAGATGAGGGGAGGGAAGGGGAGAATTCAAACAGAGGAGAGATGAGGGGAGGGAAGGGGAGAATTCAAACAGAGGAGAGATGAGGGGAGAATTCAAACAGAGGAGAGATAAGGGGAGAATTCAAACAAAGGAGAGATGAAGGGAGGGAAGGGGAGAATTCAAACAGAGGAGAGATAAGGGGAGAATTCAAACAGAGGAGAGATGAAGGGAGGGAAGGGGAGAATTCAAACAGAGGAGAGATGAGGGGTGGGAAGGGGAGAATTCAAACAGAGGAGAGATGAGGGGAGGGAAGGGGAGAATTCAAACAGAGGAGAGATGAGGGGTGGGGAGGGGAGAATTGAAATGAGGAGGGGCATGGAGGCTGCTTACATTACATGTTTTTTTCTCATATTGCTTGGAGTCTGCCTGTCTGTATCTGCCATAAAAATGAAAAAAACCTATCTGTCTTTGGACTGCTGCAATAGCCTGCCTGTGTGTCTCCCTGTCTGCCCACTGTCTTTCCCAATAATTGCTCCATTCAAGGTTTAGAATCCATTCAAGTCATGTCATTTTTAGATTTAACCAATAGATTATCCCAACAGTATCTATCTTCTCAAATGTAAAACAGACCTCACTGTCTGCTTCCTGTTATCGTTCAAAGTTTCATGTCACATATCCTGTTCTGTTCTCCTTTTCTGCCCCACTAAAAACATCTGCACTGTTTTTCATAGAACACTGTCTGTTACTGTGGTCATCCACAGACCCACTTGGAATCTACTTATGCCTCACAATATATACTCCCCCCCCCCTCTCTCTCTCTCTCCTATTTTTTCTCTCCTATTTTTTCTCTCCTATTTTATGTGTGTGTGCACTTACTGCACATTCGGAAAGTATTCAGACCCCTTGACTTTTTCCACATTTTGTTACAGCCATATTATAAAATTGATTAAATAGTTTTTTTTTCTCCTAGTCAATACCCCATAATGACAATGCAAAAACAGTTTTTTAGACATTTTTGGGATAAAAAAAAACTGAAATCAAATTTACATAATTATTCAGACCCTTTACTCAATACTTTGTGGAAGCACCTTTAGTAGTGATTACAACCTCGAGTCTTCTTGGGTGTATCACTACAAGCTTGGCACACCTGTATTTGGGGAGTTTCTCCCATTCTTTTCTGAAGAACCACTAAAGCTCTGTCAGGTTTGGATGGGGAGCATCGCTGCATAGTTATTTTCAGGTCTCTCCAGAGACATTTGATCGGGTTTGGCTGGGCTACTCAAGGACATTCAGAAACCTGTTGACGAAGCCACTCCTGCGTTGTCTTGGCTGTGTGCTTAGGGTCGTTGTCTTGTTGTAAGGTGAACCTTCGCTCCAATCTTGTTGAAAGGTGAACCTTCACCCCAGTCTGAGGTCCTGAGCACTCTGGAGCAGGTTTTCATCAAGGATCGATTTTGACTTGTCTCCCAGTCCCTGCCGCTAAAAAACATCCCGCAGCATGATTTTGCCATCACCATGCTTCACCATACGGATGGTGCCAGGTTTCCTCCAGACGTGATACTTGGCATTCGGGCAAAGGGTTTAATATTTGTTTCATCAGACCAGAGAATCTTGTTTCTCATGGTCTAAGAGTCTTAATGTGCCTTTTGGCAAACTCCAAGAGAGCTGTCATTTGCCTTTTACTGAGGAGTGGCTTCCGTCTGGCCACTCTACCATAAAGGCCTAATTGGTGGAGTGCTGCAGAGATGGTTGTCCTTCTTGAAGGTTGTCCCATCTCCACAGAGGAACTCTGGAGCATCAGGTTCTTTGTCACCTCCCTGACCAAGTCCCTTCTCCCATGATTGCTCAGTTTGTCCAGGCAGCCAGCTATAAGAAGAGTCTTGGTGGTTCCAAACTTATTTAATTTAAGAATGATGGAGGCCACTGTGTTCTTGGGTTCCTTCAATGCTACAGAAATGTGTTGGCACCCTTACCCAGATCTGTGCCTCGACACAATCCTGTCACAGAGCTCTACAGACAATTCCTTCAACCTCACATGCACTATTAACTGTGGTAACTTAGAGTTGAAGTCGGAAGTTTACATACATCTTAGCCAAATATATTTAAACTCAGTTTTCACAATTCCTGACGTTTAATCCTAGTTAAAATGCCCAGGTCAGTTAGGGTCACCACATTATTTAAAAAAATGTGAAATGTCAGAATGATAGTAGAGAGAATGATTTATTTCAGCTTTTATTTCTTTCATCACATTCACAGTGAGTCAGAAGTTTACATACACTTAATTAGTATTTGGTAGTATTGCTTTTAATTGTTTAACTTTAGTAGTGGTCCTTCTGTGGCTCAGTTGGTAGAGCATGGCGCTTGTAACGCCAGGGTAGTGGGTTCGATTCCCGGGACCACCCATACGTAGAATGTATGCACACATGACTGTAAGTCGCTTTGGATAAAAGCGTCAGCTAAATGGCATATATTATTATTATTATTTTGGGTAGCCTTCCACAAGCTTCCCACAATAAGTTGCATGAATCTTGGCCCATTCCTCCTGACAGAGCTGGTGTAACTGTGTCAGGTTTGTAGGCCTCCTTGCTTGCACATGCTTTTTCAGTTCTGCCCACACATTTTCTATAGGATTGAGGTCAAGGCTTTGTGATGGCCACTCCAATACCTTGACTTTGTTGTCCTTAAGCCGTTTTGCCACAACTTTGGAAGTATGCTTGGGGTCATTGTCCATTTGTCCATTTGGTAGACCCAATTGCGACCAAGCTTTACCTTCCTGACTGATGTCTTGAAATGTTGCTTCAATATATCCACTGAATTCTCCTTCCTCATGATTCCATCTATTTTGTGAAGTGCACCAGTCCCTTCCGCAGCAAAGCACCCCCACAACATGATGCTGCCACCCCCGTGCTTCACGGTTTGGATGATGTTCTTTGGCTTGCAAACCTCCCCCTTTTTCCTCCAAACATAACGATGGTCACTATGGCCAAACAGTTCTATTTTGTTTCATCAGACCAGAGGACATTTCTCCAAAAGTACGATTTTTCTCCCCATGTGCAGTTGCAAACCGTAGTCTGGCTTTTTTATGGCGGCTTTGGAGCAGTGGCTTCTTCCTTGCTGAGTGGCCTGTCAGGTTATGTCGATATAGGACTCGTTTAACTGTGGATATAGATACTTTGTACCTGTTTCCTCCAGCATCTTCACAAGGTCCTTTGCTGTTGTTCTGGAATTGATTTGAGCTCTTGGCTGATTTCTTTTGATTTTCCCATCATGTCAAGCAAACAGACACTGAGTTTGAAGGTAGGCCTTGAAATACATCCACAGCTACACCTCCAATTGACTCAAATGATGTCAATAAGCCTATCAGAAGCTTCTACAGCCATGGCATAATTTTCTGGAATTTTCCAAGCTGTTTAAAGGCACAGTCAACTTAGTGTATGTAAACTTCTAACCCACTGGAGTTGTGATACAGTGAATTATAAGTGAAATAATCTCTATGTAAATAATTGTTGGAAAAAGTACTTGTTTCATTCACAAGATAGATGTCCTAACCGACTTGCCAAAACTATAGTTTGTTAACAAGAAATTTGTGGAGTGGTTGAAAAACAAGTTTTAATGACTCCAACCTAAGTGTATGTCAACTTCCGACTTCAACTGTTTATAGACAGGTGTGTGCCTTTCCAAATCATGTCCAATCAATTGAATTTACCACAGGTGGACTCCAATCAAGTTGTAGAAACATCTCAAGGATGATCAATGGAAACAGGGTGCACGTGAGCTTAATTTCGAGTTTCATAGCCAAGGGTCAGTATACTTACATAAATGTGATATTTATTTCTAAAAACCTGTTTTTGCTGATTATGGGGTATTGTGTGTAGATTGAGGAGGGATTTGTTTTTTAAATATCGATTTTAGAATAAGGCTTTAATGTAACAAAATGTGGAACAAGTCAAGGCGTCTGAATACTTTCCGAATGCACGTCTGCGCCTGCGTATGTGTGTGTGTGTGTGTGTGTGTGTGTGTGTGTGTGTGTGTGTGTGTGTGTGTGTGTGTGTGTGTGTGTGTGTGTGTGTGTGTGTGTGTGTGTGTGTGTGTGTGTGTGTGTGTGTGTGTGTGTGTGCGTATGTGAGTTTTTACGTGTCTACTGACCAGCATGTTTGTCTGTCTGGGACTGAGTCATATTACTCTGTGTAAACCGCTTCAACTCTAACCCACGTCCTGTAGGGTATGTCACATGTTGTTTTCTCATCATATCACCATGCATGTTGTCATTAAAGGGGAATGCTTCTGGCAGGGATCAGTCTTTACGAGGCATAACCAATGCAGTATGTAGAGGCCATAGTGTTTCCAGTGTATGTGAGTGGTGCACATGTGTTTCCGTGTGTGAATACAGTGGGCCTTTGGGCCATGGGTGTGTGTGTGTGTGTGTGTTTGTTGTGTACACTGTCGCCACATCCACACACAGCAATCTTAACTTCTGATGTGGCCAGAAACACAAACACACACACACACAGAGAAAATAGGAGGAAAGAGAGGGAGAAAGAGAGAGAGAGAGAGACAGATAGAGAATGAGAGTGGGAGAGTTAATATTTTGAGGCTTACGTAGGTTCACAGTAGGTCTGTTCCTCTCACCAGAGGAGTGAATTTGCATGGCTGAGTCAGCATATGCGCTTGCACCACACGGAGACACTGCTCAGAAAACCCCCCTTTTCCATTGGCTGGGGGTGACTCATCGTTAGGCTGCGCGGGCGGTTTACAGTGCTCTATCTGCAGTTCATTGAGTGTACATTATGATGCTATGTGTGTGTTTCTTGGGAAGCCTGTCGCAGAGATTGGTAGTGTCTTGTGAATAGGAGGCAGGAATCTCATGGGCGCTCTTTCACAGGGAATTAATCCATTACAGTTAATCATGATGATGTAGACTTTGATCCAGAAGACTTTCTTCGACCATCCTAAGTTCATTATTGTTCTCTACCATTGCCATTAATTTCACGTAGATATTATTACAGACAGTATTGAAACCCATCCTCAATTTGTCATCTTACCAAAAATACAATAGTCTAGGCTACATCTTGATAAACACAGAAATGACAGCACCCCTGCTGTTTTGCTGTTTAGTGATAAGTCAGCAGCCATTGCTACTCAGTCGACCATTTCTTATGATCACATCATCACGCAAATCCCTACAGATAAGCAATTGTTCTCAATAGCCTCCTCAGCCTCATTTACTTTGTTCCCCCTGTCCATGTCAAATCCATCTCCATTGTAATTCATTGGTTACCATGCCTGTAAAGAGATCATTGATATTAACTGCATGGTATAAGATACAAGTTTCATGTTTTTTAATGTCACATGCACAAGTACAGTGAAATGCCTTTCTTGCATACAAAATGGTTGTTGGTAGAGTGGGGTTGTGCTGACAGTGTGATGGCCCACATGGTTGTTTGTCCGCTTATGTGACGTTCAAGAGAAAGATGGTAGTAACTGCTGTACACACAAACACACACACTGCTGCATTCCAATCTAATCAAAATTACAAAGTAGCCTTGGAGAAGAACAGACAGTGGTATTTGTAGACCGCCATTCAATTTAACAGGGAGCTTCTTTTCTTTTCGCTTTCTTTTTCACTCTAGCTGAGCCCAACCGTGCTTTGAGCCTGCCTGGGGCCTGCCTGGGGCCTGCCTGCCTGGTGCCTGCCTACCAGGGGCCTGCCTGCCTGGGGCCTGCCTGCCTGGGGCCTGCCTGCCTGGGGCCTGCCTTCCAGGGGCCTGCCTGCCTGGGGCCTGCCTGCTAGGGGCCTGCCTGCTAGGGGCCTGCCTGCCAGGGGCCTGCCTGCTAGGGGCCTGCCTGCCAGGGGCCTGCCTGCCTGGGGCCTGCGTGTGTGTGCATGTGTGCATGTGTGCGTGTGCGTGTGTGCGAATCCCCAAAAGAGAGAGTACTTGGAGATGTGACTTAAGAATCTTCCAGTTCAGTTCCTATATTGACTAAATCAATTGGAATTGATCCCAAAGCTGGAAGTGGATGTTGGTTAAGGCTACCACCTTGCACACCCATGTCTTAAAAATGAATTATTGGTCTTATTTGTGTCAGTGCTGTTGGCCAATGAGCTATACAAGAAAAGGAAAACAAGACCAATACATCACTGATGTCTAGCGACCACACCTACCATGTCTGGAGACACCTACCATGTCTGGAGACACCTACCATGTCTGGAGACACCTACCATGTCTGGAGGCCTATCAGCCTATCACTGATCAGACAAAGCCTAGTGACACAAAGTCAGCATGGCTGGCTCAACCCTGGACAACACTGACTCAACAGTGAGTCAGTTACTTATGTCTAATTAGTTATTTTACACTGGATGCGTTTTCATTCGGTATGGTTGAAGGGTGGGTTGGTTGTCGAAAGAAAATAAAAGTGTCTGGATAAATGTGGTTCAATTCAGTAAGTGACCTGAATTTCCAATTCCATATGTCTTTGAAAAGCAGAGGTAGAGCGACAGACGGACACAGATATACAGATAGAGAGAGAGACACACAAACAGACAGACACAGGCAGGCAGAGAGACAGGCAAAGAAGAGAATATGAGGAGAAATTTGGTAGGGGTGTCCTTCGTCAGAGAGAGGGAGAGTCCTCAAGGACACAGTATGCCATCCATGGGATTCAGGCTGAGGTATTGGAGTGGGGAGGGATGTGGGGGGGATGTGAGAGGGCAGGGTGGGAGAGGGAGGCCTGCTGACGCATTTAGGAGCCGTTGCAGAGTGCTGGTGACGTCCAGACAACCATACAGAAATCACAGAGACTGGAGAGATGGCTTCAGTCCAAATACTTGTGTCTGGTGAATCGTGCTGATTCCTGACTAAAGAAGAAGACAGAGAGGGAGAGAGAGTGCCATTAAATGTAATTGAACTGAGAGGGGGGAAACGGAGAGATGAAAGAGAAAAGGGGAGAGATAGAGGAGAGGAGAGAGAGATAGAGAGAGAGGAGAAAGCTAAAAAACTTCGGACTTGTCTCAGTTTAGCAATACTTAATTGTTTCACAAGGAGTGAAGCTGGTTGTGCACGAGCCATAAAATAGGGAAGGTTGTGTGGCTGCAAACTGTTCATAAGACATGCGTTAGAGTTGACACATGGGTGACTATAGCACCAACACTTTTTTTTTTACCTTTATTTTCAATGACGGCCTAGGAACAGTGAGTTAACTGCCTGTTCAGGGACAGAATGACAGATTTGTACCTTGTCTGCTCAGGGATTCGAACTTGCAACCTTTCGGTTACTAGTCCAACGCTCTAACCACTAGGCTACCCTGCGGCCCCCTGCCGCTGTAAAAATATTTACTTTTCCCTGATACACAGCCAACATCATTGTACATTTAAAGGCCCTGGCTGTACAGGCCCCCAATCAAAAATGTAATAATGGAAGGGAGCAGGAGAACTTGTAAATTGGCTACAAAGATTTCAAGGACTTTTCACGCACCAAATTGAGGAAATGTTTGATTTTTAAGGTAGGCCTATTCCAGTATTTTTTGAATTTCTGAGCTCCAAATTAAAGTTCAAGTTGGGCAATTCAAGCGCCTTGTGCTGTTTAAAATGTATTTGTCATGCTACTTCATTACCAGATCATATTGTGAACAAGCCCAAAAGACTGTCATTTGGTTGTCATTAAATCCATAGCCAAGGGAAGATGTTTGGGGGTGCAGGGGGGACAGATTTAGATATTTTGCCTGCGCTACAGATTATATTGGTCCACTAATAAAGGACCAGTGCACTACTTTTGTAAAAAATAATGTAAAACAAATACAGTACCAGTCAATGGTTTGGGCACACCTACTCATTTCAGGGGTTTTCTTAATTTTTACTATTTTCTACATTGTAGAATAATAGTGAAGACATCACACCTATGAAATAACACATATGGAATCATATAGTAACCACAAAAGTGTTAAACAAATCCAAATATATTTTATACTTGAGATTCTTCAAAGTAGTCACCCTTTGCCTTGATGACAGCTTTGCACACTCTTGGCATTCTCTCAACCAGCTTCATGAGGTAGTCACCTGGAATGCATTTCAATAAACAGGTGTTAAAAGTTAATTTGTGGAATTTATTTCCTTATTAATGCATTTGAGACAGTTTTGTTGTGACAAGGTAGGGGTGGTAAACTGAAGATAGCCCTATTTGGTAAAAGACCAAGTCCAAGTGCAGTCGCAAGAACCATCAAGCGCTATGATGAAACTGGCATCAACTGAGGACCGACACAGGAAAGGAGACCCAGAGTTACCTCTGTAGCAGAGAATGAGTTCATCATAATTAACTGCACCTCAGATTGCAGGCCAAATAAATGCTGCACAGAGTTCAAGTAACAGACACATCTCAAAATCAATTGTTCAGAGGAGACTGCGTGAATCAGGCCTTCATGGTCGAATTTCTGCAAAAAAAACAGAGACTAAAGGACATCATTAAGAAGAGGAGACTTGCTTGGGCCAAGAAACACGAGCAATGGACATTAGACCGGTGGAAATCTGTCCTTTGGTCTGATGAGTTCAAATTTCAGATTTTTGGTTCCAACCGCCGTGTCTTTTGTGAGACGCAGAGTAGGTGAACGGATGATCTCCGCATGTGGGGTTCCCATCATGAAGCATGGAGGAGTAGGTGTGATTGTGTGGGGGTGCTTTGCTGGTGACAATGTCAGTGATCTATTTAGAATTCAAGGCACAGTTAACCAGTATGGTGGCCACAACATTCTGCAGCGATACGCCATCCCATCTGGTTTGCACTTAGTGGGACGTCAATTTGTTTTTCAGCAGGACAATGACCGAAAACACACTTCCAGACTGTGTAAGGGCTATTTGACCAAGAAGGAGAGTGATGGAGGGCTGCGTCCCCAACAATCTCAATTTGGTTTAGGTTGGGTGATTGTGGTGGCCAGGTCATCTGATGCAGTACTCCATCACTCTCCTTCTTGGTCAAATAGCCCTTACACAGCCTGGAAGTGTGTTTTCGGTCATTGTCCTGTTGAAAACAAATTTAAGTCCCACTAAGCGCGAACCAGAGGGGATGACCACCAACCTGTAGCACTCACGTATGTAGCCATGAAGTGCTTTGAAAGGCTGGTCATGGCTCACATCAGCACCATTATCCCAGAAACACTAGACCCACTCCAATTTGCATACCGCCCCAACAGATCCACAGATGATGCAATCTCAATTTCACTCAAACACTTCCTTTTCCTACCTGGAAAAAAGGAACACCTATGTGAGAATGTTATTAATTGACTACTGCTCAGCGTTCAACACCATAGTGCCCTCAAAGCTCATCACTAAGCTAAGGACCCTGTGACTAAACACGTCCCTCTGCAACTGGATCCTGGACTTGCTGATGGGCCGTCCCAAGTGGTAAGGGTAGGAAACAACACATCCGCAACGCTGATCTTCAACACGGGGGCCCCTCAGGGATGCATGCTAGGTCCCCTCCTGTACCCCCTGTTCACTCATGACTGCATGGCCAGGCACAACTCCAACTCCATCACTAAGTTTTCCGATGACACAACAGTGGTAGGCCTGATCACCGACAAAGATGAGACAGCCGATTGGGAATATTTCAGAGACCTGGCCGTGTGGTGCCAGGACAACAACCTCTCCCTCAACGTGATCAAGACAACGGAGATGATTGTGGACTACAGGAAAAGGAGGACCAAGCACTCCCCCATTCTCATCGATGGGGCTGTAGTGGAGCAAGTTGAGAGCTTCAAGTTCCTTGGTGTCCACATCACACACTAAGTCATTCGTGAAGAGGGCACGACAAAGCCTATTCCCCCTCAGGAGACTTGGCATGGGTCCTCAAAAGATTTGGCATCAGTCCTCAGATCCTCGAAAGGTTCTACAGCTGCACCATCGAGAGCATGGTTGCATCACTGCCCGTACCCCCTGTATATAACCTCGCAATTGATATTTAACTGTGGCTGTTTAATTATTTGTTACTTTTATTTTCCATTTTTACCTGACCTATTTTTTTATTTAAAACATGCTTTTCTTACAACTGCATTGTTGGTTAGGGGCTTGTAAGTAAGCATTTCACTGTAAGGTCTACAAGTGTTGTATTCAGCGTATGTGACAAATACTATTTTATTTTATTTGATGTCGTATCGCTGCTGGTTAAGTGTGCCTTGAATTCTAAATAAATCACTGACAGTGTCACCAGCAAGGCACCCCCACACCTTCACACCTCCTCCTCCATGCTTCATGGTGGGAACCACGCACATGTGCATCTCACAAAGACTGGAACCAAAAATCTCAAATTTGGACCCATCAGACCAAAGGATAGATTTCAACCGGTCTAATGCCAATTGCTCGTGTTTCTTGGCACAAGCAGGTCTCTTCTTCTTATTGGTGTCCTTTAGTAGTGGTTTCTTTGCAGCAAAATCGAACATGAAGGCCTGATTCACGCAGTGTCTGAACAGTTGATGTTGAGATGAGTCTGTTACTTAAACTCTGTAAAGTATTTATTTGAGCTGCAATTTCTGAGGCTGGTAAATGTAATGAACTTATCCTCTGCAGCAGAGGTAACTCTGGGTCCTGTGGCGGTCCTCCGCCAGTGGCGGTTTCATCATAGAGATTGATGGTTTTTGCGACTGCACTTGAAGAAACTTTACAAGTTCTTGAAATTTTCCGGATTGACTGACCTTCACGTCTTAGAGTATTGATGGACTGTTGTTTCTCTTTGCTTATTTGAGCTGTTCTTGCCATAATATGGACTTGGTATTTTACCAAATAGGGCTATCTTCTGTATACCAACCCTACCTTGTCACAACAAAACTGATTCACTCAAACACATTAAGAGGGAAAGAAATTCTACAAATGAACTTTTAACAAGGCACACCTGTTAATTGAAATGATTCCAGGTGACTACCTCATCAAGCTGGTTGAGAGTTTGTAAAGCTGTCATCAAGTTTGGCTACTTTTAAGAATATCAAAAACAAAATATATTTTGAATTCTTTTTTGGTTAATACATGATTCCATATGTGTTATTTCATAGTTTTGATGTCTTCAAACTTTTAACTGGTACTGTATTCATTCATTTTTTTAATGGTTTTTCGGGGGTGCTGAAGCACCCTCAGCATCCCTATTTCCTGCGGCTATGATTATATTCCAAATAATTCATAAAGAATAGTGTTTGGTGTTGCACAATAGTCTATCATACACAATTGTGCACTGTATACTCGGTATCCTACAAAAAAATATGGAAACATAAACTCACTACCTTTATGCTTTCTCTTTTAAATCTAACTGTCTAACTGCCATACATTTTAGAAACACTTCAAATATGGTTTGTATTTCGTGTAGGCTTACCCTGGCGTGACGTTTTGATAACCATATACAGTGGCTTGCGAAAGTATTCACCCCCTGGGCATTTTTACTATTTTGTTGCCTTACAACCTGGAATTAAAATGGATTTTTGGGGGTTTGTATCATTTGATTTACACAACATGCCTAACACTTTCAAGAAAAATAAAAAAAATTGTGAATCAAACAAGAAATTAGACAAAAAAATTGAAAACTTGAGCGTGCATAACTATTCATCCCCCCCAAAGTCAATACCTTGTAGAACCACCTTTTGCAGCAATTAGGGTTCCTCTATGAGCTTGGCACATCTAGCCACTGGGACTTTTACCCATTCTTCAAGGCAAAACTGCTCCAGCTCCTTCAAGTTGGATGGGTTCTGCTGGTGTACAGCAATCTTTAAGTCATAACATAGGTTCTCAATTGGATTGAGGTCATGGCTTTGACTAGGCTATTCCACAACATTTAAATGTTTCCCCTTAAACCACTCGAGTGTTGCTTTAGCAGTATGCTTAGGGTCATTGTCCTGCTGGAAGGTGAACCTCCGTCCCAGTTTCAAATTTCTGGAAGACTGAAACAGGTTTCCCTCAAGAATTTCCCTGTATTTAGCGCTATCCATCATTCCTTCAATTCTGACCAGTTTCCCACTCCCTGCCGATGAAAAACATCACCACAGTGATTATAACCCAACCCTGATCTGTGCTTCTCCACAACTGTTTGGATAGCTCCTTGATCTTCATAGTGTCGCTTGTTTGGTAGTGCCCCTTACTTAGTGGTGTTGCAGACTCTGGGGCCTTCCAGAACAGGTGTATATATACTGAGATCATGTGGCAGATCATGTGACACTTCGATTGCACACAGGTGGACGTTATTTAACTAATTATGTGACTTCTGAAGGTAATTGGTTGCACCTGATCTTATTTAGGGGCTTCAAAGCAAAGGGGGTGAGTACATATGCACCCACCACTTTTCAGTTTTAATTTATTTTGTATTTTTTTAAACAAGTTATTTTTTTTTCATTTCACTTCACCAATTTGGACTATTTTGTGTATGTCCATTACATGAAATCCAAATCAAATCTGTTTCAATTACAGTTTGTAAAGCAACAAAATAGGAAAAACGCCAAGTGGGTGAATACTTTTGCAAGGCACTGTAAATTTCTCTCGGACAAGTTGACTTTTATCAATATATTAGGCTCTATTTACTCTCAGATTCGAAAATACTCATTAGCATCAAAGTAGATATCATGCAAGACTAGACATTTCTGCAAGCTCCTGTAAATCAACACTAGCTGACACATTTGCTAACAGGAATGTCAATTTAAAGAAACGTATTCAATTAAATCCAGAGATTCTTACCTTTGCCTCGATTCGGCAGTCTCGTCCAGATCATTATGGCATTTGTAGTTCTTTATGATAATCACATTAGGCTTTCATTTTTGGGGGGTAAATAGAGGCGAATATGTTGATAAAATTAATCTTGTCCTACAAAGATTTACATGTTAATCAAAATATCATGCCAGGATAAACCTACACAAAACACAGACCTTATTTTAAGTGTTTATAAAATCCCCTATGGGAATAATTACTGATGGATAAACAAACCGTTTCCCTGTTTGACTGCTAGTTTGTACAGTATATGTATTATGACTCATACTATGGTACTCTATCATGCATAATTATTGAAGAACCAAGTAAAGTCATATAGGTTTTAAGTATCAAGGTAGGGTGAAGCCTTGCATTTTGAAATAGCACATACATTTTGGGGGAGTTGCGTGCCCATGAAAACTGTTTTCACCCCGTAACATAGGCAGACACAAAATGTTACGTAGTTACACTGCACTTCTGAAATGTCTATAAAAATACTGTCCGATGGCTAGATCCGGGATACTTACAGTCGTCACGTTCAATGTCTAATTTAACTGATTAATGCTTAATTAATATATGATATAACGACAATTTACATAGTCATGTTTTATGTCACACGAATTTAGACAAATCCGTTAAGACACCAACTATGAGAAAAGGTTGAACATAGGTTTTAATTCCACTTGTAAATTCTATTGAATATACAGTAGCTATGTTCCTCCTTTATATCTTCATGTAACGGCGTGAAAATAATTGGCAGATTATTATCAACGACTTACCAACAGCTGTAACAAGTTGTCCAGTGAAGGAAATACTCACTGGTACCCTAGTTTATGGAAAGACCCATATCTAGGTTGACCTGAAGCGTTATTCTGAATGGGAAAACATCTAAGTTGACCTACAAAGAAACTTTGAGTAAACCAGAGGAGACTGCTGGGGGAAGAACGGCTCATAATAACGTCCGGAACTGAGAAGATGGAATGGAATCAAACACCTGGAAACCATGTTTTTTATGTATTTGGTGCCATTCCGCTAATTCCGCTCCAGTCATTACCACAAGCCTGTTCTGCCACCAACCTCCTGTGGAGTAAACACTATATGAGAATGAGCCTGTTATCAATGCAGCCTACCTATGAGATCACCCCAGCCAACCAGTCATTCAGTCTGTTACCTTTAGCAAGGCCTTATCTAATCAGTGAGCCAACTACACAGGTGTGTGTGGTGAGTCATCATGAGGAGAGAGCGAAGGGAAGCGTCAACAGTCAACAGCTATCAACGTAGTTCATTTCACAGGACAAACAGACATGGGAAGGAGTAAGGAGGGAGTGGCGAGGGAGGTGAGACAGGAGGGAGCCAAGAGGGTTGGTCGTTACATAGGGAGAAACAGACATGGGAAGGAGTAGGGAGGGAGCGGCGAGGGAGGTGAGACAGGAGGGAGCCAAGAGGGTTGGTCGTTACATAGGGAGAAACAGACATGGGAAGGAGTAGGGAGGGAGCGGCGAGGGAGGTGAGACAGGAGGGAGCCAAGAGGGTTGGTCGTTACATAGGGAGAAACAGACATGGGAAGGAGTAGGGAGGGAGCGGTGAGGGAGGTGAGACAGGAGGGAGCCAATAGGGATGGTCGTTACATAGGGAGAAACAGACATGGGAAGGAGTAGGGAGGGAGCGGCGAGGGAGGTGAGACAGGAGGGAGCCAATAGGGTTGGTCGTTACATAGGGAGAAACAGACATGGGAAGGAGTAGGGAGGGAGCGGCGAGGGAGGTGAGACAGGAGGGAGCCAATAGGGATGGTCGTTACATAGGGAGAAACGGAAGGACGTGAGTGAGCGAAAGGAGGGAGTGTCATTTCTGAGACAGGGAGAGTCAAACAGCCACAGGGTCATTTCAGAGGAAACCCAGACATGAGCACATGCACATGGCTGAGAATCATCACTGCAGTGAATCCTCCTTTCCAGAATGACTACACTAGCCTGAGGGTAATTTAAGGAGAGTTAGACTGTGG
Organism: Oncorhynchus keta; assembly: GCF_023373465.1. Classification (NCBI taxonomy): domain Eukaryota; kingdom Metazoa; phylum Chordata; class Actinopteri; order Salmoniformes; family Salmonidae; genus Oncorhynchus; species Oncorhynchus keta. Next base: position 28,382,179 of record NC_068439.1, read on the forward strand.
TGTATTACAGTAAAACTGTCAACACCTGTTTTAGTGAAAATAGGAGTGGTGACTCAGGAAGAGCTTATGTGGGCTGTGGTGGACAGACAGACATACAGGTACTCAACACCTGACTTGAATGACTGATATAAGGGCTTTATAGCAGGTATTGTACATTTGAAATGTTAAAACCTACTAAATAAAGATCAGGAAGGAAAATCAGGTAAAGGGACTCTGATTTCAGCACAGTCCTTACTAAAGCTACAGTATGACAGACCATGGTTTGGAATAGCCTTGACTGGGAGTGGACTAAGCCCCAGATAGGTAGTTATACAGTAGTGGAGGCTGGTGGGTGGAGCAATAGGAGAACGGGCTCATTTTAATGCCTGGAATGGAACAAATGGAACAGAGTCAAATGTGGTTTCCATATGTTTGCTACCATTCCATTCAAGCCATTACAATAAGCCCATCCTCCTATAGCTCCTCCCACCAGCCTCCTCTGTTATACAATATGACTATTTAGGTCAAGGTGAGCCTCAGCTATGACCAGATGAACTTATCATCTGCCCCTGTCCTGTCTGTGGATTATCACCATGGCTTCTCATGTAAAAATAGTACCATCAGGCAACTTTGTATGAGCCTCAACTTGTACTGTTGCTTTGTATTGATGCCTAATATGAACTACAACTACCTGTCAACCCCGTTCTAATAACACTGTCATCTAATGATAGTTTCCCGTTCATCAATATCCATTGAGACGGCTATAGAGCCCATACATTCACACTGCTGAGATGTCTCACTGTGCCAGAGCAGAGGTATTGTCAGACTCATCGTCTCTTTGTCAGAAGTAGGTGAAGTTTCAGTACAAAGTCATACATGGAGTATTCAAAGCACATCAAGTAGTCATAGAGAGACACATACACATTAAAAAACACTCCATATTCTGGCTAGTTCTTTAAATAAATATTTTATTGTTGTTGAAAATAAATACATTTTCTTAAAATATAATCAATAACATTAAAAAAGCCTTTGGGGGTTGGGAGGTGGGGGATTACCCCTAAATGAAGTGGAGCAATTTGGAACAAGGATTTTACAATACAATCTCACAAATGTATCCACCATCTTAAGACTCCAGCTCCATTCTCAGCGGATGTGTGGAAAAGTGGTGACATCACATCTCTTTTCACAATGTTCACATGCGGTCTACTAGGTCTTAAAGCTTCAGGCCTGTCCTGTACCCAAACCCTTATTATAATGTGACTGTTTGTTAGCCTGGGTAAACCAGACTGAATGCTGCACTTAATGGTAAGCCCAGCATTCAGTCTGGTTTTACCAGGCAACCTATTTATATCAACACTCCTGTTTGTCAAATGGATGATAAACCCTCATCTCTTGTCATTAAACACATCAACATCAGCCTTTAATAACAATTATATCTGACAATGATTTTTGAATCGTACCTTAATTATGTCAACTTTACCTCTATTCTACAGTACATAGACACCATACACAAGAAGGCTGAAATATTATTGATATAGTTGTGATCAAATTACTTTGAGAGGCTACTATCCCTCTAAGGCTTAAAAGACAAACAAAAATATGTTATTTTCAGATTGTAATGGATGACTTTTTCATGGGGGGTTGTGAACCTGCCCTAAAAAGCCTAGACAGATATAAGACCAAGTTAGCCATAAATAGCCTGGTAACAGATATAAACCGACCACAGGAAATTACTAGATATGGTAATTATGTCCATATTCTGTCCCAGCACCATACCTGGCCCACCCTGACCCATGTGCTGCATGCTGGACAGTTGACCCGGCCCTACTCTGTACTGGGCCCTGTTGGCCAGGTGTTGGCCCTGGATCGGCCCCAGTGCATGTCCATGGTTGGCCTTTGCCACGATGAGTGTAATTTCTGTTGTCCATTGTTTGTTTTTGCTCAGAGCTCAGCAATATGGCAGATCTCCAGGAGAGAGAGGGGCTTCAGAGTAGCCTGGAATATAAACGGAATATATGCATTTTATTTAAATTATTCAGTGAAGTGAAACAATTGTGAAATACAGCGATATTCCCTTTGGATTCCAGGCTAGAAAAAGAGCTGAGAGACCAGTGAGTGTAGCTCTAGTATTGGAACATATTACTACAACTTGTGTATTACAGAGGGAAGCTTTCCCCTTCCCCCAATCCCCTCTTCAACCCCTTACTGCTCCTCCAACCTCTCTGTTCTGACATCTCCACAAATAACTCAACAACAGAACAGGACAGGAAGTTCTCGTACTAGTCACTGGAGCAGTAACCTTGCAAAAACATCATTATGCACAGGGGCCAGGGGGAAAGAACACTGCACCACCACAGAGAAAGACCGTTTTCTAATTACCACGGGTGTGTCCAAAATGGCACCTTATTCCCTATATAGAGCACACTACTTTTGAGTGCCAAGTTTTCTAATTACCAAGTCATTGGGGCTGTCATGCTGGATGACCTCAATTGAGACAAGCGTGTGTGAACTGGTCATTAAATCTAAACAGGAGAACCAGCCGAGTAAGCAAATCTATGGAAACCGCAAGCAACCTGTGTGTGAGTGCGTGCATGTCTGTGTTGCTCTGCCCTGTTGGGTTTGGCCCACTTCGGTAATGAAATCGATGCCACAGGTAAAGAGAGGCAGCTTTAAACAACGATTAAACCAACCAAGTACTGCCGGAGTAGTGCCTAGCACTATGCTGTGTCCACAGACTGGACTAATGAACGTTGTCCACAGTTCAAGGCAGTTGAAGCAGCCTCCACTGTCCAGGTCTTCATGCCCAGTCAGCACACTGGCCAAGCTTAAGTCCGAGGACCAAACTCAGTCACTTCCCATTAAAGAAGAACCTTGCAAGCTGCACACACAAGATGTTCACGCACAGATGGGCAAATCCTAACTTCGACTTAAATCAAATGTTCACTTGGTCTCCCATTGACATCAATGCATGACTAAGTAAATATTCAGTGGAGGTTAGGATTCCGCCCAGCTACAGCGCTAGATGAATGTACTTCTCACATTCTAACACTTTGTGTTCATGTCTTTTAATGGTCAAAATGTTGTTAAAAGTCTAAAGTGAGCTCTATGACTCAGGGAATGACCTGAGACTGAGAGGTACTGGTTTCCCCCCTGCCTTGCTTTCTGTGCCAGTCACAGACATGTACAGAAAATAGTCCACTGTTATGTTATATGTGTTGTTCCTTATTAAATACTATCCAGTGTATTCCCTCGGCCCACCAGTAGAGATACAATATAAAGTAGTCATTAAGACTCTACTGAAACAGAGCATCTAGCTGTTTGACTGTAGAAGCTGAGCCTTAGTGTTCAGAGCAGTATTTTAAGACAGGCATGGTGTGTTTGTATTTCTCTTACTATAGAGATGTTACTGTGTATGTGCTGCACTACATTGCCAGTGATTAAACTGAGGACATGTAATATTCAAGGAAACGTACGTTTTTAAGGTGGAGTTACACTAAGCAACTGTCACACAACTTTATTTGCAGTTGCAGGTTGCAAGAGACATCATTTCAAGCAACTTGGCTGATACACAAAGCAACTCAAATGCAATTTAGATTGTATGCAACAGCCAATCAAATTGAAGCTGCTTTTGTTTTGTCATTCAATATGGTTTGAGAATTCTAAACTCACCCAATGTCAGCTGCTGCATTACATCTTGATTTCATAAATTATTAGTTTATCCAACCATTTGCTTATTGTATAAAGATTGATTAAGCCAAAATGCTGGCAGTACATTTTAATTAGCTAGCCAAAATGAAATTGCCAGCACTGTTTTATCAAGCTAGCAACAAACTAAGCTACCTAACTTAGCGAGCTTGTGCAGTTCATGCGGAACAAAATATCAGTTGAAACGTGTCAGAGAGGTCTGGGTTCACTTTAAAAAAATACATGTATTGACTGCCAAAGCATGTACATAAACCTTAACTAGCCCTGATGCCAATATCTAATTATACCGCTACCATTTGGCAAATGTCTCTTCTGTCTACCTTGATCACAGTTCCCGCAGCACTGACTGATGTGTTGTTGACATGACAAGTGGCTCAAAGTTCTGAACCTTCGAATGGATCATGTGACAAAAGCATTTGTTTTGATTGGCTGTTGCTAGCAACAAGTAGAAAAAGTTGAAACGTTGCAACTGGATACAACTGAGTTGCTTATTAATTGCAGGGGGTGTTTCACGAAGCGATCAAGAAGCAACTCAGTTGCATGCGACCAAAGTTGCGTGAAAATTGCTTCGTATAACTGCAGCCTCATGATAAATAGAATGTTCTTCTTCTGATGATGTCATCAGATGATGTTAGGGAAGAGGAACCAGATCCCCAGGCTAACACAGTTAACTCCCAACCAATCAGAGACTAACCCCATCCACCCAAAAAAAACTAACCCCAGGCTCTTACTAAAGGAAATGTTAAGGTAACGAGGAAGAAATCCTCCAAGCCTGTTTTGAAGAACCAGCCTTCAACATACACACAATATAGTTAGGCATCTTTTTTGAACAACTCTTTCCCCAACAATCTAATTCATAATCAGACCACCAACTTCTTTAACAACTCAATTTGTCAAATGTCCGCTAACTACTTGGTGGGGTGAATTCATAAATAAATACATTTCTATAAGCCATAGATCGAATCTAGTAGTCCCAGGTGAAGCAAGATAGTATTTCTTTGTATTGTCTCAGCTTGTCTGTCTCGTCTTCCCGTCCTGCTGAATGGGTCTACAATCATCCCACAGAACTCAGCACACACAGTGACACTATGACATGGGTGGCAGCCCTGAGGCAGGATGGAAGGCAGTACAGATTAGACAGAGGCCACTGCGTCAGAGAGAGCGCCAACCTGTGGCTGGGCTGACTGAGCTCAGATCTCATGCCAGCCTGATGCAGAGCAAGCTTTTGTTTTTTCTCCTCTCTTTCTGTCCTTACAATTAATCTTAAAAACAGGTAGGCCTACTATTCACAGGTGTGTTCTGTAGGCCTAATATACATGGTCACAGACAGATAGCCTAAACTCACACAGATAGAACAGAGAGAGAGTCTGTCTCCTCTTGTATGTGCTGCTGTAGCTAGTCTAGTTTGTGGTTCAGTCTTTCTCTGGGCGCCGGACTGTTTTTACAGCGTCTTTCTTCATCTGGCGGTTGTGTATCTCTCAGCAGCTCACGGTGCTCGGCTGCTGTTTCATAGAAACAAAGTCAGGAATGAAGTCAAACTCGTTCTGACACAGGAACAGTTCTGGGAGCTCCTGAACCCGGTCCAGACCCAGCTCCAACACCAGAGCTGTCAGAACCTCCTCATCTATGAGGTCTATGTCCATATTCTGTCCCAGCACCATACCTGGCCCACCCTGACCCATGTGCTGCATGCTGGCCAGCTGACCCGGCCCTACTCTGTACTGGGCCCCGTTGGCCATGTGATGGCCCTGGACTGGCCCCAGTGGATGTCCGTGGTATTGGGTGTTGAGTTTCTGGAGGTGCATGGAGGCCATGAGCTGCTGGGAGGTGAGCCCACTGGGGTGGTACTGTTGCTGAGGGTGCTGGGGCTGTTGCATGTGGTGCTGCTGCTGTTGTTGTTGTTGATGTTGCTGTTGTTGTTGATGCTGTTGTTGTTGGTTATACATCATCTGGTTCATCTGGTGGTGGTGTCCTCCCATCTGAGCCCCATTGACCTGGCTGTTCACCTGACCGTTCATCCCAGCCGGCCCCACCATCCCCAGTCCGGGCCGCTGCCTCATGGCGGCCTCCATGGAGGTCTGCGGCACCCTGCCGTAGTGCATGACCTGGCCGTTGGGGAGGGTGCGGAGGCCAGGCTGGGGCACGGATTGCTGAGGAGGGCCGCCCATACCCCCCATCCTGTAGCCGTGGAGGGCCGTTGCAGGGCCGTGGGACATGGGCATCATCATGTGGTCTGCCATGGCTTCTCTGTCACCCTGCAGGAGGAAGGGCAATGTTTACGTTAGTTGATGATGTCTCTGTATAAAAACATTGAAACCGTTACTGTCACCTTGCGGAGGAGGAGGATCAATGTTGCATTTTAGTTGCAAAAGTAGTCTGCTAGTAGTGGAATAGATGAATAAGTGGATTGATTGGGGGGTATTCGGGCAGGAACCAAAAGGTCACTGGTTCGAATCCCCGAGCCAGCAAGGTTGGAAAATATGCTGTTCTGCCCTTGAGCAAGACAGTTAATTAAGAAGTCGATTAAGACAACCCATGCGCCTCTCAGATTCAGAGGGGTTGGGTTAAATGCGGAAGATAAGGTATCCCCCTTTCTCTACATTATCAGATAAATCTGAGCGATACAGCCCCCTGAGAACATCACATTTCCCAACACAGCCCTCCTATACCATGACTGTTCTTTTAACAGTAATTCAATAGCGACAGACAGTATACTATGAGTATTTCAAACAGTGTTGAGTCAGTATTCCTTGACATCTATTCAGATGACGTTTAGGGGGCATTTACACTTTGGTTTGACTGTCATTTTGACCACAACAACATTACGCATAGCCTACTGCATGTATCCGCTGCCAGTATTTAGCCTATTGCACGGTGGGAAATACCAGACATACCTTTTTCGTTGAAAGGACGCAGAGGATCGCTTGTCGAATTTTAATCAGTAGTTACATAGTAATAAATAAGTTGCTACATGCACTATGACAGTAAAATGCATCCGCGCGAAAGGAAACCAACGTTTACAAACATTTCGTTAAGCAGTGACGAATGGACAAGATGGTCATTACAATTTTTCCTTATGGGAACAATACAATGGAAATAAAAATTAAAGACAATGTCCTACGATTCATTCATTCAGAACATAATCTGTATTTGTGGCACCTCTGTAACACCAGAATTAAAATGGCACATCAACGCATAATTTTCCCACGCACAATTACGCAAGGTTAAAAATGAATGACATCGTTAATAACGTGCGTGTCTCTATCACTGCATGAACACAATATGATGGTGCAGCCTTTGGATACCATAGGAGTGTGGCTCTGTACATGTCTCTCTGTCTTTTCACTGTCTGCTTGAAAACAAAGAATTCCGTGTTTCGTTCTTCTCTTTTCCCCAAAGATGAACTCCAGTGCCCCTGGCGCTAAGGTTTCCGTTCAAACCTCTTTGTGCTTTAGCAATAAAAAAATAACTACGATCCGATGCAATCGTTTCTAAAACCTCAATCATCTAGATAGAAAACACAGTGGATTGGTATTGTCAACAGTCGGACAAAATCCATACAATTGTATTTGGGCTATGCACGCGTAAACATTTAGGGATCTTAACATTAATTCCGTCTATGCCACATTTAGCAAAAGGCTAAATGGGGAGCAACAAATAATTATCGAGGTATTTTCTTAAAGACTAATTATTACACAATATATCACAATTCTAAAGCTTTTAGCCGTGTAGTTTAGGGATTTGCATAGGGGACTTTCATTGAAGAGTAAAATAAATGGAAAAAAACGTATACCACATAACAACAAAAATAATAATCCCGTTTAAATAAACTCGATTTTTCAATATATACAATTCAATCGTTTAGTAATGTATTATACAGTATCATTGCAATATTGCGGGTGTCTGAACAATCGGGTACGTAAGAAATCGCAAATAAAAACAAAATCAACCGAACAATGGTTCTCCTACCTTCCCTCAGCAATATGACACGGTCTCTCTCTCTCTCTCTCTCTCTCTCTCTCTCTCTCTCTCTCTCTTCAATTTCAATCTCTCTCTCTGCAATGACTGTCCCCTTCACTAGACAACGCTTACCAGCTAATTGTCCTTGCTCTGAAGTTCTATTGAGTTCTGCTTCTGGTATTGGATTTCCGTCTTTACTTCGAAAGGCGATGCTCCAGATACATGTATTTCATCGAATTAGTGCACTGTGGAGCGAGCGAGATGAGTTTCTAGTACGTGTCACTGTCACCGGAGTTACTTTTCTGGGTCAGCTCTGGGATTATATACATGTATAAACCAACCAGCGGAGTTGGAAAGAGGGAGAGGTGGAGCTACAGTCGTCTCTGTATCCTTTGTTTCGATTGGCTCGCCTTGTGACCCTAGTACAGACTTGGCGCACGTTGGACAATTCATTAACTGATACAGACATGTTTTTGAATGTTGGCCTTATGTATCATAGACTCCTTTGATTGAACATGTACTTGTTGTGGCCCTATATATTTTGTAGCCTACTAGGGGCCAAATATGGTGGCTAGTAAAGGATATGGGATCAACAGAGAGCAGAGTGCATTTTACAAACATCTCAATAGGCTACTTACAGAGTTATGATACAGGTGGACTATATATGTGAACAATCATCATCATCATCATCATCATATCTGTAATACTTTCATCAACAAATCGCTTATATAATAGACATATAATTCATGTTTTACAACATTCTCCATGTTATAAATTAGTCTAGTTTCATTAAGGCCTACCGTATGTTTTAGAATTACAATTTGAATGCCTAATTAATTTCACTATGAATTTCAGATTACAGTCACAGAATCAAATCAGAGCTGGCTATTAGAGACAGACAACGGTAGGCTTTGGTGCGTGCTATGCAAATGTGTTGTTGCAGAGAGAAACAGCCTGGCGATACAAATGCATGTGAACAGCAACCTCCCCCGAGAGAGAGAGCATGCTGGCATGAAGCATGTGCTAACGACATGACACCACGCTCAGCTCAGTGCACCGTGGTTTAAGAGAAACAGAAACCATAGAATAAGATGGTTGAACGGAAACCGCAGAAGAAGAGGGTGACTGTCTAATCTACAGGCACAATGATTGACTCGGCACTCTCCCTTTAAATCTACTGAGCTAGTTATGGTGCATTCATAGAGAAGGACTAGAGTAGACCATCTTCTTCAGTGTCCTCTTCTCAGCCCTGGAGCAGAACAGAGCACAAAGGCTTAACTGCCAAATAGACAGAGAGGCTGGGAGTCTGGACAACTCTGGGGCCCAAGAATAGGACACATTCTCTTTAGCACAAAAGTGTGTGTGTGTGTGTGTGTGTGTGTGTGTGTGTGTGTGTGTGTGTGTGTGTGTGTGTGTGTGTGTGTGTGTGTGTGTGTGTGTGTGTGTGTGTGTGTGTGTGTGTGTGTGTGTGTGTGTGTGTGTGTGTGTGTGTGTAAACAGTAGTGGATGCCAGGACCCCTGCAGAGAGGTCTTGACTCTGTGGTCTTTCTGGTCTCCACTGTGATATAAGAGAAGTGTGAGAGAGAGAGGAGAGAAGGGAGTGCCCTCTTCTAAACTGATGTCATTATTTACAATGCAAATGAATGCCCCCCCTGCAAGGTCTAGCACTGACTTAGGGCCTTTTACGCTATCAACCCACTAGTACAGCTTGTTGAATCAAATCAAATTGTATTTGTTACTGAGCATGTGACAAATAACATTACATTTGATTCGCAAAAATGTGTCCAAATATGACATCTTATTTGGAGGCAGTTTAAAAAATAAAAATAAACTTTTTTGTTTTTGATCGTCCATTAACCTCAGTGTTGTAATCGCTCGAGTCCAATGTGGGAGCATCGAATTGGGGGCCTTTGACCTGAGTTTAGTGTCTCTTCACATGTGTTGAGGGGAGAAACATTTATCATCCAGTTCCAATTGGTTGAATGGTGTCAAGTCAAGTGTGGATCAGCATGTGCAGCTGGAACCTGCTTGGGTTGCATGATGTAATAACCTGGTAAATTTAGCCTCATATTGTCTTCTGAGGATTGTAATGGGTCCAATCAGAGCAAAGAGACTAAAATATCAAGAAGTCTAGAATCTCACATTCAGACAATGAATGTTCTATGTGGTTTATTTTAACGACATCATTGGTAAAAAAAAAACATCAATCTGTCTCATCTATTTAGAATACATTATCAGATCGTAACATCTTTTCTATATACTTTTATAACTAAGCATTCTCCCAGAGGTGAATTGCATCTAAGAAGTGACCATTTGAGAATTTACCAATTAGTTTGTTTCTTATCTGAGATGGAGTTAATGATAAATGACCTATATGCAAAGATGTGAATGTATAGAATTTGTTTATATTACTCTGCTAGAACAAAAAGAGCAATTACTGTAAGAACGGATACGGCACTGGACTCATTCTCTCTCTCCCCCCTCTCTCTATTCCCTCCCTATCTCTCTCGCCTTCCCTCTCTCTCCCTCCCCCTCTCTCCCCTTCCTATCTCTCTCGCCTTCCCTCTCTCTCCCTCCCCCTCTCTCCCCTTCCTATCTCTCTCGCCTTCCCTCTCTCTTCCTCCCCCTCTCTCCCCTTCCTATCTCTCTCTCCCTCCCCCTCTCTCCCCTTCCTATCTCTCTCGCCTTCCCTCTCTCTCCCTCCCCCTCTCTCCCCTTCCTATCTCTCTCGCCTTACCTCTCTCTCTCTTTCTCCCCTGGTCTCTATCCCTTCCCCTCTCTCTCTCTATCTCCCCTGGTCTCTCTCGCCTTCCCCTCTCTCTCTCTTTCTCCCCTGGTCTCTCTCCCTCCCCCTCTCTCTCTCTTTCTCCCTTGGTCTCTCTCCCTCCTCCTCTCTCTCTCTTTTCCCCCTGGTCTCTATCCCTCCTCCAGTCTCTCTCTTTCTCCCCTGGTCTCTCTACCTCCCCCTCTCTCTCTCTTTCTCCCCTGGTCTCTCTCCCTCCCCCTCTCTCCCCTTCCTATCTCTCTCGCCTTCCCTCTCTCTTCCTCCCCCTCTCTCCCCTTCCTATCTCTCTCGCCTTCCCTCTCTCTCCCTCCCCCTCTCTCCCCTTCCTATCTCTCTCGCCTTCCCTCTCTCTCCCTCCCCCTCTCTCCCCTTCCTATCTCTCTCGCCTTACCTCTCTCTCTCTTTCTCCCCTGGTCTCTATCCCTTCCCCTCTCTCTCTCTCTATCTCCCCTGGTCTCTCTCGCCTTCCCCTCTCTCTCTCTTTCTCCCCTGGTCTCTCTCCCTCCTCCTCTCTCTCTCTTTTCCCCCTGGTCTCTATCCCTCCTCCTGTCTCTCTCTTTCTCCCCTGGTCTCTCTCCCTCCTCCTCTCTCTCTCTTTCTCCCCTGGCCTCTCTCCCTCCTCCTCTCTCTCTCTTCCCACCTGGTCTCTATCCCTCCTCTCTCTCTCTCTTTCTCCCCTGGTCTCTCTCCCTCCTCCTCTCTCTCTCGTTCTCTCCCCTGGTCTCTCTCCCTCCCCCCTCTCTCTTTCTCCCCTGGTCTCTCTCCCTCCCCGTCTCTCTCTCTTTCTCCCCTGGTCTCTCTCCCTCCTCCTCTCTCTCTCTTTCTCCCCTGGTCTCTCTCCCTCCCCCTCTCTCTCTCTTTTCTCCCCTGGTCTCTCTCCCTCCTCCTCTCTCTCTCTTTTTCCCCTGGTCTCTCTCCCTCCCCCTCTCTCTCTCTTTCTCCCCTGGTCTCTCTCCCTCCTCCTCTCTCTCTCTTTCTCTCCCCTGGTCTCTCTCCCTCCCCCTCTCTCTCTCTCTTTCTCCCCTGGTCTCTCTCCCTCCTCCTCTCTCTCTCTTTCTCCCCTGGTCTCTCTCCCTCCTCCTCTCTCTCCCTTTCTCTCCCCTGGTCTCTCTCCCTCCCCCTCTCTCTCTCTTTCTCCCCTGGTCTCTATCCCTCCTCCTCCTCTCTCTTTCTCCCCTGGTCTCTATCCCTCCTCCTCTCTCTCTCTTTCTCCCCTAGTCTCTCTCCCTCCCCCTCTCTCTCTTTCTCCCCTGGTCTCTATCTCTCCTCCTCTCTCTCTCTTTCTCCCCTGGTCTCTCTCCCTCCCCCTCTCTCTCTCTTTCTCCCCTGGTCTCTCTCCCTCCTCCTCTCTCTCTTTCTCTCTTTCTCTCCCCTGGTCTCTCTCCCTCCCCCTCTCTCTCTCTTTCTCCCCTGGTCTCTCTCCCTCCCCTCTCTCTCTCTTTTCCCCCTGGTCTCTATCCCTCCTCCTCTCTCTCTCTTTCTCCCCTGGTCTCTATCCCTCCTCCTCTCTCTCTCTCTTTCTCCCCTGGTCTCTCTCCCTCCTCCTCTCTCTCTTTTTCTCTCCCCTGGTCTCTCTCCCTCCCCCTCTCTCTCTTTCTCCCCTGGTCTCTATCCCTCCTCCTCTCTCTCTCTTTCTCCCCTGGTCTCTCTCCCTCCCCCTCTCTCTCTTTCTCCCCTGGTCTCTCTCCCTCCTCCTCTCTCTCTCTTTCTCTCCCCCTGGTCTCTCTCCCTCCCCCCTCTCTCTCTTTCTCCCCTGGTCTCTCTCCCTCCCCTCTCTCTCTCTTTCTCCCCTGGTCTCTCTCCCTCCTCCTCTCTCTCTCTTTCTCCCCTGGTCTCTCTCCCTCCTCCTCTCTCTCCCTTTCTCTCCCCTGGTCTCTCTCCCTCCCCCTCTCTCTCTCTTTCTCCCCTGGTCTCTATCCCTCCTCCTCTCTCTCTCTTTCTCCCCTGGTCTCTATCCCTCCTCCTCTCTCTCTCTTTCTCCCCTGGTCTCTCTCCCTCCCCCTCTCTCTCTTTCTCCCCTGGTCTCTATCTCTCCTCCTCTCTCTCTCTTTCTCCCCTGGTCTCTCTCCCTCCCCCTCTCTCTCTCTTTCTCCCCTGGTCTCTCTCCCTCCTCCTCTCTCTCTCTCTTTCTCTCCCCTGGTCTCTCTCCCTCCCCCTCTCTCTCTCTTTCTCCCCCTGGTCTCTCTCCCTCCTCCTCTCTCTCTCTTTTCCCCCTGGTCTCTATCCCTCCTCCTCTCTCTCTCTTTCTCCCCTGGTCTCTATCCCTCCTCCTCTCTCTCTCTCTTTCTCCCCTGGTCTCTCTCCCTCCTCCTCTCTCTCTTTTTCTCTCCCTGGTCTCTCTCCCTCCCCCTCTCTCTCTTTCTCCCCTGGTCTCTATCCCTCCTCCTCTCTCTCTTTCTCCCCTGGTCTCTCTCCCTCCCCCTCTCTCTCTTTCTCCCCTGGTCTCTCTCCCTCCTCCTCTCTCTCTCTTTCTCTCCCTGGTCTCTCTCCCTCCCCCTCTCTCTCTTTCTCCCCTGGTCTCTCTCCCTCCCCTCTCTCTCTCTTTCTCCCCTGGTCTCTCTCCCTCCTCCTCTCTCTCTTTCTCTCCCCTGGTCTCTCTCCCTCCCCCTCTCTCTCTCTTTCTCCCCTGGTCTCTATCCCTCCCCCTTTCTCTCTCCCTGGTTTCTCTGTCGTGCCCTATATATTCTCTCACCATATTATCCAGGCTTCACATTACTCATTGCATTCTATGTCATCTTTCTCACAGACACACGCCCCCCACACACACACACCTCTGTCTGTCCGGGCCCACACTTCCCCCTGTTCACACTATTTCCTTTGTATTCATATTCCAATAAACTTTTCAATGGCTTTATGTGTTGTCCAAACACAATTAATGCCATTTTAGCCAAACCAATTATTGCTTGCACAACCAAAGTGCCATACGCAAGGCCAATCACAATAGACTGCTCGGGCTGCTGGTTACATCCCAAGTGGCACCCTATTCTCTACATAGTGCACTACTTTTGATCAGGGCCCATAGGAAATAGGGTGCCATTTGGGACAAAGGCTTAAACTTGCCCTTATGCAGAGAGAGATCGGCAGAAAGGAAATAGACTTGTTAAAAAGGGCATTGCAATAAATTGGCACTTACATAACATAAAATATGTGCTTATATCCATGTAGTGGCAGAATAAATAGTATGTTAGTTATGGGAAGCTGTGACTATACTCTAGCTAGCAGTGTGAATGTTCCTCTCTCTCTTTCTCTCTTTAAGGGCTTTATTGGCATGGGAAACATCTGTTTACATTGCCAAAGCAAGTGAAATAGATCATAAACAGCAATTAACAGTAAACATTACACTCACAAAAGTTCCAAAAGAATAAATACATTTCAAATGTGTTGTACTGATGTTTAAATACAGTGTTGTAATGATGTGCAAAGTACAAAAGGGAAAGTAAATAAACATAAATATAAATATAGGTGTGTGTGTGTGTGTTGCCCTTTTCTTGTGGCAACAGGTCACAAATCTTGCTGCTGTGATGGCACACTGTGGTATTTCAACCAATAGATATGAGTTTATCAAAAGTTGATATGTTTTCGAATTCTTTGTCGGTCTGTGTTATCTGAGTGAAATATGTGTCTCTTATATGGTCATACATCTGGCAGGAGGTTAGGAAGTGCAGTTCAGTTTCCACCTCATTTTGTGGGCAGTGAGCACATAGCCTGTCTTCTCTTGAGAGCCAGATCTGCCTTCGGCGTCCTTTCTCAATAGCAAGGCTATGCTCACTGAGTCTGTACATAGTCAAAGCTTTCCTTAAGTTTGGGTCAGTCACGGTGGTCAGGTATTCTGCCGCTGTGTACTCTCTGTTAAAGGCCAAATAGCATTCTAGTTTGCTCTGTTTTTTTGTTAATTATTTCTGTTAATTATATTTTTTTATTATTATTTGGTTGGGTCTAATTGTGTTGCTGGCCTGGGGCACTGTGTGGTCTGTTTGTGCTTGTGAACAGAGCCCTGGGACCAGAATGCTTAGGGGACTCTTCTCCAGGTTCATCTCTCTGTAGATCTCTCTCTCTCTCTCTCTCTCTCTCTGTATAGAGGATATGAGTAGTTTTACAGTTGTGCTGTTTAGATCGTAACATACCACTAACCCCGTCCTTCTATCATCACCTCAGGAAAACCACCCCACACACACACACACACACACACACACACACACACACACACACACACACACACACACACACAACACACACACACACACACACACACACACACACACACACACACACACACACACACACACACACACACACACACACACACACAGGCGTGGAGGAGAGGTGCTAACTGCTCTTCTGTAGCTGCTAGGTAGGTGGAGTAGAGAGGAGGAGAAGTGGAGAGGTGAGGTAACACATAATGAGTCAGTGTTGTTTCTTCTCATCAGAGGTCAATACAATACATCACTGGCTTCTACTATTCTCCTCTGTCTGGGACACACAATAGGCCCACCTCTTTAGCTCCCTGAAAGTAACACACACACACTCAGACATGCAGGGACAGGCGCACACACTCCTCTCTCTCCATCCCGCCTGGGGGAGGGGCAACCCACCTGCTGCTCCAGGTAAGAGGGACTGGAGCATGTGTTGTTTACTGGATGTGTGTGTTTCCGTGAGTGAGGGAAGGGCCACCATCACCTCTCAGTAGATTCCTGTGTCTCCTGGTCAGTGCTGGTTGTGCTTCAATGACTACATTTGCCTGTCATTAGCCACCCACATAGTTGTCCTTCGAGGTTAGGATGGCCCTCCACCCTGCCTTCACTAGGCCTGGCCTGTCTTACCAACATCAGGCTGGAGTTGTCTGTTTCATTATTATTAAGCAATAAGGCTTGAGGGGGTGTGGTATATGGCCAACATAGAACGGCTAAGGGCTGTTCTTAGGCATGAAGCAATGAGTGCCTGGATACAGCCCTTATCCATGGAATATTGGCCATATACCCCTATCCCCCCGCGGTGCCTTATTGCTATTATAAACTGCTTACCAATGTAACTAGAGCAGTACAAAAAATGTATGTTTTGTCATACCCATGGTATACGGTCTGATATACCAGGGCTGTCAGCCAATCAGCATTCAGGGCTTGAACTACCAAGTTTATAATCCCCAGGAGAACATGCAAAATGTGTACCATCCCAAAAAAGAATGAATACAAGAAGTTAAGAAATATGCACTACAGTCAATATTTAATTTGCATCAGGGTCTTACTTCTTCCATATTATTCCAACACACATAGTTTGATAGTTCAAATAGAAGGGTTGATGTGGATCATATAAGAGAAGGATAGAAAACATGTCTATCAATAGTCAGACAGTCATGTCTGTAACTTCCTGGTTTGACTGACTGACTGTGAGTAACGCTGTGACTACGTGACTGTGTGTGTATGATGGGTGTCTGTACATGGGAGTGAAAAACAACTCGCCTGAGATTCCTCACAACCATATTTTGTTTCCTAATCCGAGGAAATGAAAGATAGCTCAGATTCGCCAACAAACCTAGCAGACTTTAAGCTTTGGCAGAGTGTTATCGTCTGATACTCTGTCTCTCTCAATTCCATTCAAAGGGCTTTATTGGCATGGGAAACATATGTTTACATTGCCAAGCAAGTGAAATAGGCAATAAACAAGGGAAATAAACAATCAGAAATGATCATTAAACATTATACTCACAGAAGTTTTAAAAGAATATAGACATTCCAAATGTTATATTTATTATTGGCTATGTACAGTGTTGTAACAAAGTGAAAATAGTACGAAATAAATAAACAGATAAATATAGTTTGTATTTACAATGGTGTTTGTGCTTCACTGGTTGCCCTTTTCTTGTGGCAAAAGGTCACAAATCTTGCTGCTGTGGTGGAAAACTGTGGCATTTCACCCAATAGATATGGGAGTGTATCAACATTGGATTTGTTTTCAAATCCAAGGTTAGGAAGGTTAGTAATTGGTTAGGAAGTACGGCACGGTTTCCACCTCATTTTGTGGGCTGTGGGCACATAGCCTGTCTTCTCTTGAGAGCCAGGTCTGCCTATAGCAGCCTCTCCTGATAGCAAGGCTTTGCTCACTGAGTCTGTACATAGTCAAAGCTTTCCTTAAGTTTGGGTCAGTCACAGTGGTCAGACATTCTGCTACTGTGTACTCTCTGTTTAGAGCCAATTAACATTACAGTTTGCTCTGTTTTTTATTGATACTTTCCAATGTGTCAAGTAATTATAATTTTATTTTCTCAAGATTTAGTTAAGTTTCATTGTGTTGCTGTCCTGGGGCTCTATAGGGTCTGTTTATGTTTGTGAACAGAGCCCCAGGACCAACTTGCTGAGGGGACTCCTCTCAAGGTTCATCTCTCTGTAGGTGATGGCTTTTAGGTGAGTGTAGAATTTATTATTTTTTTCTCGATATTGATCATTTGCGGGAATCTTCCTAATACTGGTCTGCATGCATTATTTGGTGTTTTACGTTGAACTTGGAGGATACATTTGTCACGGTTTTCATATGGTGAAGGAGAGTCGGACCAAACTGCAGCGTGTCGATTGCGATCCATGTTTATTTAAACAACGTAAACACGAATAAACACAAACTCAACAAAACAATAAACGTAGTAAAAACCGAAAACAGCCTATACTTGTGTCAACTAACACAGCACAAGGACATCAAGACACTCAGGACAATCACCCACAACAAACTCAAAGAATATGGCTGCCTAAATATGGTTCCCAATCAGAGACAACGATAAGCACCTGCCTCTGATTGAGAACCACTCCAGACAGCCATAGACTTTGCTAGATAACCCCACTAGCTACAATCCCAAATACATACACACCAAAACCCCAAGACAAAACACACCACAATACAAAAACTCCATGCCACACCCTGGCCTGACCCAATACATGAAGAAAAAACACAAAATACTTAGACCAGGGCGTGACAACATTTACAGAATTCTGCATGCAGAGTCTCAATTTGGTATTTGTCCCATTTTGTGAGTTCTTGGTTGGTGAGTGGACCGCAGACTTGAAAACCTCTGTCTGTAGCTCTCTCTCTCTCTCTCTTTCTTTCTTTCTTTCTTTCTTTCTTTCTTTCTTTCTTTCTTTCTTTCTTTCTTTCTCTCACTCTCTGTTGTCTGAACTCTAGTGGTTGGACTTTAGCTGAGAGCATAGGGTCCAGTCCAGCACCATGCTATTCTTAACATTCATGGAATGCTGTTTCTCCAGACAAAATTGGATATGTTTTCGAATTCTTTGTGGATCTGTGTGATCTGGGGGAAATATGTTTCCACCTCTCTAATATGGTCATACATTGGGCAGGAGGTTAGAAGTGCAGACCGCCCTTTTATCTGTTTTTTTCTCTCTCTCTCTCTCTCTCTCTCTCTCTCTCTCTCTCTCTCTCTCTCTCCAGACTCCACCCTTTTATCTGTTCTCTCTCTCTCTCTCTCTCTCTCTCTCTCTCTCTCTCTCCAGACTCCACCCTTTATCTGTTCTCTCTCTCTCTCTCTCTCCAGACTCTTTCTGTCTCTCTCTCTCTCTCTCTCTCTCCAGACTCCACCCTTTTATCTGTTCTCTCTCTCTCTCTCTCTCTCTCTCTCTCTCTCTCTCCAGACTCCACCCTGTTCTCTCTCTCTCTCCAGACTCTGTTCTCTCTCTCTCTCTCTCTCTCTCTCTCTCCAGACTCCACCCTTTTATCTGTTCTCTCTCTCTCTCTCTCTCTCCAGACTCCACCCTTTTATCTGTTCTCTCTCTCTCTCTCTCCAGACTCCACCCTTTTATCTGTTCTCTCTCTCTCTCCAGACTCCACCCTTTTATCTGTTCTCTCTCTCTCTCTCTCTCCAGACTCCACCCTTTTATCTGTTCTCTCTCTCTCTCTCTCTCTCCAGACTCCACCCTTTTATCTGTTCTCTCTCTCTCTCTCTCTCTCTCTCTCTCTCCAGACTCCACCCTTTTATCTGTTCTCTCTCTCTCTCTCTCCAGACTCCACCCTTTTATCTGTTCTCTCTCTCAATTCAATTTCAATTCAAGTCAATTCAATTCAAGGGCTTTATTGGCATGGGAAACATGTGTTAACATTGCCAAAGCAAGTGAGGTAGACAACATACAAAGTGAATATATAAAGTGAAAAACAACACAAATTAACAGTAAACATTACACATACAACAGTTTCAAAACAGTAAAGACATTACAAATGTCATATTATATATATATATACACAATGTACAAATAATTAAAGGACACAAGATAAAATAAATAAGCATAAATATGGGTTGTATTTACAATGGTGTTTGTTCTTCACTGGTTGCCCTTTTCTCGTGGCAACAGGTCACAAATCTTGCTGCTGTGATGGCACACTGTGGAATTTCACCCAGTAGATATGGGAGTTTTTCAAAATTGGATATGTTTTCGAATTCTTTGTGGATCTGTGTGATCTGGGGGAAATATGTCTCTCTAATATGGTCATACATTGGGCAGGAGGTTAGGAAGTGCAGCTCAGTTTCCACCTCACCCTCTCACCTCAGTTCTCTCTCTC
Source organism: Oncorhynchus keta (assembly GCF_023373465.1). Classification (NCBI taxonomy): domain Eukaryota; kingdom Metazoa; phylum Chordata; class Actinopteri; order Salmoniformes; family Salmonidae; genus Oncorhynchus; species Oncorhynchus keta. Next base: position 28,401,158 of record NC_068439.1, read on the forward strand.
TCTCTCTCTCTCTCTCTCTCTCTCTCTCTCTCTCTCTCTCCAGACTCCACCCTTTTACCTGTTCTCTCTCTCTCTCTCTCTCTCTGTTCAGACTCCACCCACTTTTATCTGTTCAGACTCCACCCTTTTATCTGTTCTCTCTCTCTCTCTCTCTCTCTCTCTCTCTCTCTCTCTCTCTCTTTTATCTGTTCTCTCCAGACTCCAGACTCCACCCTTTATCTGTTCTTCTCTCTCTCTCTCTCTCTCTCTCTCAGACTCCACCCACCTCTCTTTTATCTGTTCTCTCTCTCTCTTTTATCTGTCTCTCTCTCTCTCCACCCTTTTATCTGTTCTCTCTCTCTCTCTCTCTCTCTCAGACTCCACCCTTTTATCTGTTCTCTCTCTCTCTCTCTCTCTCTCTCTCTCTCTCTCTCTCCAGACTCCACCCTTTTCTGTTCTCTCTCTCTCTCTCTCTCTCTCCATCTGTTCTCTCTCTCTCTCTCTCTCTCTCTCTCTCTCCAGACTCCACCCTCTTTATCTGTTCTCTCTCTCTCTCTCTCTCTCTCTCTCTCCAGACTCCACCCTTTTATCTGTTCTCTCTCTCTCTCCAGACTCTCACTCTTTTATCTGTTCTCTCCAGACTCTGTTCTCTCTCTCTCTCTCTCTCTCTCTCTCTCTCTCCAGACTCCACCTTTTATCTTTCTCTCTCTCTCTCTCTCTCTCTCTTTTCTCTCCAGACTCCACCCTTTTATCTGTTTCTCTCTCTCTCTCTCTCTCTCTCTCTCTCTCTCCAGACTCCACCCTTTTATCTGTTCCAGACTCCACCCTTTTATCTGTTCTCTCTCTCTCTCTCTCCAGACTCCACTCTCTCTCTCCAGACTCCACCAAGTGAGGTAGACTTTTATCTGTAACAGTCTTACTCTCTCATCTATTATATATATATATACTCTAATTAAAGGACACAAGATAAAATAAATAAGCATAAATATGGGTTGTATTTACAATGGTGTTTGTTCTTCACTGGTCCCTTTTCTCGTGGCAACAGGTCACAAATCTTGCAGACTCCACCCTTTTCTGTCTGTCTCTAATATGGTCATACATTGGGCAGGAGGTTAGGAAGTGCTCTCCACCTCACCCTCTCTCTCTCTCTCTCAGACTCCACCCTTTTATCTGTCCACCCTCTCTCTCTCTCTCTCTCTCTCTCTCTCTCTCTCTCCAGACTCCACCCTTTTATCTGTTCTCTCTCTCTCTCTCTCTCTCTCCACTCTCTCTCTCTCTCTCTCTCCAGACTCCACCCTTTTATCTGTTCTCTCTCTCTCTCTCTCTCTCAGACTCTCCCTTTATCTGTCTCTCTCTCTCTCTCTCTCTCTCCAGACTCCACCCTGTTCTCTCTCTCTCTCTCTCTCTCTCTCTCCAGACTCTTTTATCTGTTCTTCTCCAGACTCCACCCTTTTATCTGTTCTCTCTCTCTCTCTCTCTCTCTCCATCTGTCTCTCTCCTCTCTCTCTCTCTCTCTCTCTCTCTCTCCAGACTCCACCCTTTTCTGTTCTCTCTCTCTCTCTCTCTCTCCATCTGTTCTCTCTCTCTCTCTCTCCAGACTCTTTATCTGTCTCTCTCTCTCTCTCTCTCTCTCTCTCTCTCTCTCCAGACTCCACCCTTTTATCTGTTCTCTCTCTCTCTCTCTCTCTCTCTCTCTCTCCAGACTCCACCCTTTTATCTGTTCTCTCTCTCTCTCTCTCCAGACTCCACCCTTTTATCTGTTCTCTCTCTCTCTCTCTCTCTCAGACTCCACCCTTTTATCTGTCTCTCTCTCTCTCTCTCTCTCCAGACTCCACTCTTTTATCTGTTCTCTCTCTCTCTCTCTTTTATCTCTCTCTCTCTCTCTCTCTCTCTCTCTCTCTCTCTCTCTCTCTCTCTCTCTAGTTCTTAAAAGATTGTCAGTACTTCTACCATGCTAGTTGGCAACAACAGGTCAGCTGACCATTGTCTTCCTCCATAACACCAAAAAGATCTCTGGTCTCCAGTGGAGTAATCACATGTTAAATGGGCTTCACTAAATCACACAGCTACAAAACAGAACACCATAGAGTTGAAAAAGAGAGGAGTGGAGAGGTGAGTTTTATTAGTTGTGTGTATGGGATATGCATGGTAAATACATCTTCCAACGAAATGCTTACTTGCTGGTTCCTTCTCAAAATCGCAACAACCATAAGAAATAAGAAAATATTAGAATGCAAACATGAAGCAAATGGCAGTAGAATAGAACAATAAGTTGTAGCATATGTATAATAAAGGAAGGCATCATTTATAGTCTAATTTTTACACATGAATTGAAGAAGGGGGAGATGGGGCAAGTGTATACATTGAGCAGTACAAGTAGAGTCTGGTAGCAGCAGTTGTGATGTGTGAGTAGCATTAGTATATATATATATATATATATATATATATATATATATATACACAGTACCAGTAGGTTTGGACACACCTACTCAAAAGTTTGGACACACCTACTCATTCGAGGGTTTTTCTTCATTTTTACTCTTTTCTACATTGTAAAATAATAGTGAAGACATCAAAACTATGAAATAACACATATGGAATCATGTAGTAACCAAAAAAGTGTTAAACAAATCTAAATATATTTGTTATTTGAGGTTCTTCAAAGTAGCTACCCTTTGCCTTGATGACAGCTTTGCACATTCTTGGCATTCTCTCAACCAGCTTCATGAGGAATGCTTTTCCCACATATGCTGTGCACATGTTGGCCAACTCATCCCAAACCATCTCAATTGGGTTGCGGTTGGGTGATTGTGGAGGCCAGGTCATCTGATGCAGCACTCCATCACACTCCTTCTTGGTCAAACAGCCCTAACACAGCCTGGATGTGTGTTTTGGGTGTGTGTCCAGGTGAAAAACAAATGACAGTCCCACTAAGCACAACCCAGATGCGCAGCGTGTCGCTGCAGAATGCTGTGGTAGCCATGCTGGTTAAGTGTGCCTTGAATTCTAAATAAATCACAGTGTCACCAGCAAAGCACCCCCACACCATCACACCTCCTCCATCATGCTTCACAGTGGGAACCACACATGCAGAGATCATCCGTTCACCTACTCTGCATCTCACAAAGGTGGTTGGAACGAAAAATCTGACATTTGGATTCATCAGACCAAAGGACAGATTTACATCAGTCTAATGTCCATTGCTCGTGTTTCTTGGCCCAAGCAAGTCTCTTCTTAGTATTGCTGTGGTTTCTTTGCAGCAACATGGAACATGAAGGCCTGATTCATGCTGTCTCTGAACAGTTGATGTTGAGATGTGTCTGTTACTTGAAATTTGTAAACCATTTACTTGGGCTGCAATTTCTGAGGCTGGTAATTCTAATGAACTAATCTTCTGCAGCGGTAACTCTGGGTCTTCCTTTCCTGTGGCGGTCCTCATGAGAGACAGTTTTGTCATAGCGCTTGATGGTTTTTGCGACTGCACTTGAAGAATCATTCAAAGTTCTTGAAATGTTCTGCATTGACTGACCTTCATGTCTTAAAGTGATAATGGACTGTCATTTCTCTTTGCTTATATGAGCTGTTTTTGCAATGATATGGACTTTATATTTTACCAAACAGGGCTATCTTCTGCATACCACCCCTACCCTGTCACAACACACTGATTGGCTCAAACGCATTAAGAAGGAAAGAAATTCCAAAAATGTACTTTTAACATGGTACATTTGTTAATTGAAATGCACTCCAGGTTCACTTCATCAAGCTGGTTGAGACAATGCCAAGAGTGTCCAAAGCTGTCATCAAGGCAAAGCATGGCTACTTTGAGGAATCTCAAATCTTTATTTAACACTTTTTTTGGTTACTACATGATTCTATATGTGTTATTTCATAGTTTTGATGTCTTCGCTATTATAAACTACGATGTAGAAAATAGTAAAAAATTAAGAAAAAACTGAGAATGAGTAAGTGTGTCCAAACTTTTGACTGGTACTGTATATATGTGTATATATATATGTATATGTGTATATATGTGTGTGGGGGTTTGTGTGTATGTCTGTGTGGGTGTGTGCAAAGGTGCTGAGAATTAGAGCAGGTGGTCAGTCCAGTTCATACGTTCAACAGTCTGATGGCTTGTAGATAGAAACTCTCTCTGAGCCTGTTGGTATCAGACGTCATGCTCCGATACCATCTGCCCTACGGTAAGGGAGAGAACAGCTAGTGGCTGGGGTGTGTGGGGTCCTTGGTGATGCTGCGTTCCTTCCTCAGGCACTGCTTTGAGTAGCTGTCCTGGATGGGTTGGAGCACGGTCCCAGTGATGTACTGGACCATCTTCACCACCTGCTGGAGGGCCTTGCGGTTGGGGACTGAGCAATGCCTTTACCAGGGCGTGATGCAACCAGTAAGGACGCTCTCGCCGGTGCTGCGGTAGTGTTATTGGTCCATCACAAGTCCTCATTGATGTGGACGCAGAGCAACTTAAATCTCGTGACTCTCTCTATTCAAGGCCGGCATTATGGGCGGACCCTAGGGGGCCTTGCCCGCCCTACCATACCTCCTTCCCCGTCCAAGTAAAATATTGAAATGTTGCTAATTGATTTATTTGACCAAGACGCACGCTGACAGAAAGACGCATCAGACCTAAGCTTGTCACCTCTATTCCCACCTTTGGGACAACGACTCACATTGTTAAGGCGGAGACATGAGCATCTCGTCATTACATACAGATCTCTGGTTTCAGCCACTTGCGAATTAGAAAGGAAAAATGTTTGGATGCTGGCTTCCCCTAAAGTAAATAGATGTTTTGCAAAATTCTAGAATTACTCCTGTCAACATAAAATAATTCAAAATACTTTACCAGAGAGCTCGACACAGTCACAGAGGATCATTAGTCTTTCATTGTGTGAATTGAGTTGTGTGAATTGAGTTGTCGAACATCAATTCATGTTTGAGTCTATATTGTCTTGTTGCTTCCCTAATGGATTTGAGGAGCTCGTTCCGGGTTCTCCTTGGAGAGGAAAGGGGCAGGGTGGCAGTGGCACGTGCATGGAGTATAGCCCTGTTCATTCCATGTAAGATAAAGCGAAAGTACAAGGAATGGGGAGGAAGGGAGCGAAGGAGGGGAGTATGCAGAGTGAAAACAGCACGTCACATCCGCAACAAGAGTCAACAGCCCATGTCAAATCAAATTATCAAATCAAATGTGATTTGTCACATAGACATGGTCAGCAGATGTTAATGCGGGTGTAGTGAAATGCTTGTGCTTCTAGTTCCCGATCACGCAGTAATATCTAACAAGAAATCAAACAATTTCACAACAACTACCTTATACACACAAGTGTAAAGGAATGAATAAGAATATGTACATAAAAATATATGGATGAGCGATGGCCGAACGGCATAGGCAAGATGCAGTAGATGGTATAGAGTACAGTATATACATATGAGATGAGTAATGTAGGGTTATTGAAGTGGCATTGTTTATAGTGACTAGTGATACATTTATTACATCCAATTTTTTATTATTAAAGTGGCTAGAGATTTGAGTCAGTATGTTGGCAGCAGCCACTCAATGTTAGTGATGGCTGTTTAACAGTCTGATGGCCTTGAGATAGAAGCTGTTTTTCAGTCTCTCGGTCCCAGCTTTGATGAATCTGTTCTGGATAATAGCGGGGTGAACAGGCAGTGGCTCGGGTGGTTGTTGTACTTGATTATCTTTTTGGCCTTCCTGTGACATCGGGTGGTGTAGGTGTCCTGGAGGGCAGGTAGTTTGCCCCTGGTGATGCGTTGTGCAGACCTCACTACCCTCTGGAGAGCCTTACGGTTGTCGGTGGAGCAGTTGCTGTACCAGGTGGTGATACAGCCCGACAGGATGCTCTCGATTGTGCCTCTGAATTTCTTCAGCCTCCTGAGGTTGAAGAGTGTGGGTGGACCATTTCAGTTTGTCTGTGATGTGTATGCCGAGGAACTTAAAACTTTCCACCTTCTACACTACTGTCCCGACAATGTGGATAGGGAGCTGCTCCCTCTGCTGTTTCCTGAAGTCCACAATGATCTCCTATGTTTTGTTGACATTGAGTGTGAAGTTATTTTCCTGACAACACACTCCGAGGGCCCTCACCTCCTCCCTTTAGGCCGTCTCATTGTTGTTGGTAATCAAGCCTACCACTGTAGTGTCGTCTGCAAACTTGATGATTGAGTTGGAGGCGTGTATAGCCACGCAGTCATGCGTGAACAGGGAGTACAGGAGAGGGCTGAGAACGCACCCTTGTGGGGTTTAGTGTTGAGGATCAGCGGGGTGGAGATGTTGTTTCCTACCCTCACCACCTGGGAGCGACCCATCAGGAAGTCCAGGACCCAGTTGCACAGGGCGGGGTCGAGACCCAGGGTCACGAGCGTAATGACTAGTTTGGAGGGTACTATGGTGTTAAATGCTGAGCTGTAGTCGATGAACAGCATTCTTACATAGGCATTCCTCTTGTCCAGATGGGTTAGGGCAGTGTGCAGTGTGATTTCCGGTCACCTTGCCCTGATTAAAAGCAGTGGTTCGCGCTTTCAGTATTGCACGAATTCTGCCATCAATCCACGGTTTCTGGTTGTGGAAGGTTTTAATAGTCGCTGTGGGTACAACATCACCGATGTACTTGCTAATAAACTCGCTCACCGAATCAGCGTATTCATCAAGGTTATTGTCCGACGCTATGTGGAACATGTCCCAGTCCACGTGATCGAAGCAATCTTGAAGCGTAGAATCCGATTGGTCGGACCAGCATTGAACAGACCTGAGCATGGGTGTTTCCTGTTTTAGTTTCTGTCTATAGGCTGGGAGCAACAAAATGGAGTCGTGGTCAGATTTTCCGAAAGGAGGGCGAGGGGTGGCTTTGTATGCATCGCAGAAGTTACAATAACAATGATACAGAGTTTTGCCAGCCCAGGTCATGCATTCGATATGCTGATAAAATGTAGGAGCCTTGTTTTCAGATTAGCCTTGTTAAAATCCCCAGCTACAATAATAAATGCAGCTTCAGGATATGTGGCTTCCAGTTTACATAGTCCTATGAAGTTCTTCGGGGCCGTCGACGTGTCTGACTGGGGGATGTATACGACTGTGATTATGATCGAAGAGAATTCTCTTGGTAGATAATGCAGTCGGCATTTGATTGTAAGGAATTCTAGGTCAGGTGAACAAAAGGACTTGAGTTCCTGTATGTTGTTATGATCACACCACGTCTCGTTAATCATAAGGCATACACCCCCGCCCCTCTTCTTACCAGAAAGATGTTTGTTTCTGTCGGCGCGATGCTTGAAGAAACCAGGTGTCTGTACCAACTCTGATAAACTATCCCGAGTGAGCCATGTTTCCGTGATACAGAGAATGTTACAATCTCTGATGTCTCTCTGAAGGCAACCCTTGCTCGGATTTCATCTACCTTGTTGTCAAGAGACTGGACATTGGCTAGTAGTATACTCGGGAGCGGTGCACGATGTGCCCGTCTATGGAGCCTGACCAGAAGACCACTCCGTCTGCCCCTTCTACGGCGCTGTTGTTTTGGGTTGCCAGCTGGGATCCGATCTATTGTCCTGGGTGGTGGACCAAACCGAGGATCCGCTTCGGGAAAGTTGTATTCCTGGTCGTAATGTTAGTGAGTTGATGTTGCTCTGATATCCAATAGTTACTCCCGACTGTATGTCATAAAACCTAATATTTCCTGGGGTAACAATGTAAGAAATAACACATTTAAAAAAAAAATACTGCATAGTTTCCTAGGAATGCGAAGTCAGCGGCGGAAGTTTGCATGTGATTCCCTATCAGAGTCAAACAACATACAGTAAGTAGCTTGAGTGTCCAAGAAAGTTATATATACATATAAAGACAGAGAAATGTACCATATACTGTGGATCATTGAGTCCTCCTATTTCTGTGTGTGTGTGCTCAGGAGGGCTGAAGGAAGGAAGCAGGCAGCATTGAGCTGTTCTAGAATAGAAGACTGCCTGCCTGCTGGAGCACACCTGCTGTGAGCTGGTGTCCTTCTCCTTATCCTCCTCTCTTCCTTTTGTCTTCCCTCCTCTCCTCTACATTCTCCTCCCTTTTTCTCTCTCCTTCTCTCCCTCCATTCCCTCCTTCTCTCCATCCCTTCCCTCCTTCTCTCTCCCCTTCCCCCTTCTCACGCTCCCTCTTTCTCTCCCTCCCCTTCTCTTCTTCTAACTCTGCCTTGTTTCCTGGCGCTGCGGTAAGAGAGCCGTTGGGCCGCGTCTTTGTTTGTATTTCCCTGCTTCCTCTTTATTGCTGGGGGGAGACAGTGAGAGAGAGAGGGGGAGAGACAGAGCAGAGAGAGAAGCCTGCCCCTCCCCCACCCTTCCAATCCCGGAGCCCTGCATGGTTCTACATGCCAAGCAACCTGAGAAGCTCCCTTTTGCGCTCTCTTTCTCTTTTTCTCTCCCTCTATTTATATTTCCTAGATACCTTGTTTTTCTAGTTGGAGGCTCTCATACTATTGTATTGTGGCCCAGGAGGACCAGGTGGTCTCTGCTTTTTATATTTGGTTGTTTACTATTTGTTGTATCAGTACATCTTTAATAATTAAGAAATGTTTTCTTATAGAGTGGAGAGATATATTTTAGAAGTCAGACAGACTCTCTCAACGACAAGAAAACATTAATTGGAAATCTTATCTCACTATCTACCTGGAATGAAGAAAGTCCTTTATAAGATATGAAATTCAATCATTATCAAAATGTATGTAAAGAACAAATGACTTCTGATTGTTGTTGTGATGATAATAACTATACAATTCTTGTGCATTTTTAAAGTGTGACAAGGGGTTCTCCTTGGTCCATGAGACCCCAAATAAAGAGAAGGCAACTTGTCCTCGGTATGGTTTTAAATACCCACTGCACATTGTGTGGGTTGCACAAGTTATAGGCCTATGCTATAACGCTGCAATTAGGCTATTGTTGAAGGCAAGTAGGACATACTTTTTTGAACTGTATGTGGTTCCTGTTTTTAGTACACCCACTACACAATCAAAAACATCTCTGTTCTCAGAATACCTCTAAATTATACCACAACATGCCTAGGAAAATATCCCCTATGACTCTATGTCCTCTACTATTTTTGCATTTGTTTCACAATTAAGTCCACCAGGACCCACTAGACTTGGGTTCAAATAGCGTTTGTTTTCTTTCAAATCATTTAAATCTACTTGATTGAGCTTGTCTCATTCAATGTAACCAATCGAGCAGTCTCAAAAGTCCAAACTCTGTCCATCTGGCATTCCAGCCAGGCTCAAGCAAACACTCACATAATTCTAGGAATTCAAATACTATTTGAACCCAAGTCTGATTGCTGCTGCTGTTGTTGTGGTGAAGAACACAGCTATTAATACTGCTGCTTCCTCTGGGGCTCTCTCTCTCTCTCTCTCTCTCTCTCTCTCTCTCTCTCTCTCTCTCTCTCTCTCTCTCTCTCTCTCTCTCTCTCTCTCACACACACACACCAGGCCCAATCAGACAGGAAGTGTACAGTGTTGTTTTCAGAGGTCCTCTCAGGCTGCAGAGGATGACATTGTACTTTGGTCTCTTAAAAACAAACATGAATGAGGCTCAGGCTATTTCTGCACTGTAACTAAGATTATCTACGCAAAAGTTGTTGTGAGTTTGATGTAGGCTATTGTATGTTAAATAAGTCATTTTCACTGGGGTTTAAACTTAATTACATTTAATACAGACATCTGACACTACTTTTCACTGGTGGCACTTGTAGATATTTGTAGATGGCTAACATTCACATGGCAAGTATAACTTCCAAACATGAATACATTTCAACATACATTGTAAAGAAGACTTGAATTACTTAAACTTTCAGTAACTTTTCAAGAAACCACAAAACAAGCAATTGTTCCTACATAAAGCTAGTCTGTAGCTACTGTATGTCATTAGCTAAATGCATTCCCCCAGACTTGGGTAGGTTACTTTCAAAAATGTAATCCGTTACAATTACCTGTCCAAAATTGTTATCAGTAGTGCAACTTTTGGGTTACCCAAACTCTGTAATGTAATCTGATCACTTTCAGTTACTTTTGGATTAGAAGACAACAAAAAGGATCCATCAAACACATGTTGTGTGTCATTATAGTGGTCTCTGACTTGAGGTCAAATCAAAAATCAAAATCAAGCTTTATTGGTCACATACACGTGTTTAGCAGATGTTATTGCAGGTGTAGCGAAATGCTTGAAGGTCAGACTCGTTCAGGTGCAACAAACTTAAACTCGCGCCTTTGTCACTGCTGAATTGAATGTCATTGAGAAAACAGAAAGGTGTCATTATTTCTTTGCAAGCATCCTTTCTGAATTTATAAGTAATCATGCAGTTTTTCTAGAGTATCTGTAATCTGTTTACAATATTTTTGCTGGTAAATGATTCCAGTTAGTTTATTTTTATTCAGATTAGATGTAATAAATCATTCCCCAACCTTGCATTTCGACTATTTGTCTGAGCTGTTTCAGTTCAGCCTGAGTGATTGATAACCAGTCTAACTGCAACACATTTTTACCTATCCATTTGGCTCGGGACACCCTGCTGCTTCTCTGTCGTATAGCTCCCAATGCATTGTGGGAAGGTAAATAAACATGGCCCAGGGGAAGGGAGGGGCTCAGGGGAGGAGGAGGGCAGAGAGATGAGGAGGGAGTCCAATGTTTAACCAGCAGCCTTCCCAAGTATCTGATAACATTGGAAAATGCTATAAAAACAAGCAAACCATTTTTAAGCGATGCAGGAAGCCAATAGTCTCACAGTATAAAAGTGAAGAAATGGTCCAGAACCCACTTGATATAGTTGCATCATGTGATATTTTGAATGGGATTGTTTACATTTCTTTCACATGCGGCATGTCCTAGCTAGCAGCCACGCGCAACAGACATTTTAGTCCAAAAACATGTTGTCTTGTCTGTGAAAGAACATCGAAACAACAATCTAAATATCAACTGCAGGCAGCCTTCATGCCAAAAGGCTGTCGAACCGAAGCTTCAGAGCACAGAGCTGAGTCACTGAGTGCGTCCTAAATGGCCCTCTATTCCCTTTATAGTGCACTACTTTTGACCAGGGACTATAGGGAATAGCATGCCATTTGGGAGCAGACACTGTTATTGCTGAGTGAGCGTAGGACAGCCAGACTGCCTGCCACTTTGACAACAGCGTCTCCATGGTGATCCCCAGGGAAAGGTCATGAACTGACAGGCTCTGAATGTTTGAAGATATGGCTGATTGGCCTATTGGTTATTGACGCAAATGACACAGGACAGAGTAGAAAGCAATCGAAGATAGGATATGGCCTGTAGTCTGTCGTTCTGCTTCTTCCCATTCTATTTTACTGTACTCTACACTGAGTGTACAAAACATTAGAGCACTTGCTCTTTCCATGACATAGACTGACCAGGTGAATCCGGGTGAACACTATTATCCCTTATTGATGTCACCTGTTAAATCCACTTCAATCAGTGTAGATGAAGCGGAGGAGACTGGTAAAATAGTGATTTTGAAACATTGATTGTGTATGTGTGCTATTCACAGGGTGAATGGGCAAGACAAAAGATGCAAATACCTTTGAATGGGGTACGGTAGTAGGTGCCAGGCGCACCTGTTTGTGTTAAGAACTGCAACGCTGCTGGGTTTTTATGCTCAAAAGTTTCCTGTGTGTATCAAGAATGGTCCGTCAGCCAAATAACATCCAGCCAATTTGACACAACGGTGGGAAGCAAGAGTCAACATGGGCCAGCATCCCTGTGGAACGCTTTCGACAACTCGTCCATGCCCCCACGAATCGAAGCTGTTCTGATGGAAAAGGGGTCTGCAACTCAATATTAGGAAGGTGTTCCAGATGTTTTGTACACTCAGTGTATGTTTTATCTGATCATTTCCTTTCAGACAGTGTTGATTGTCTTGATTATTGGATGCATTTTGTGTGTGGTCTTTTCACAGCGATACAATTTGAACAATCTTGACAATCTACAAATAGACAAAGTAGTCATCCTATGACATATTCCCCTTTATCGAACATGTTGAATCTTGGCTTTTGGAAATATATGTAGGCCAGCAGTTATATAGCCCAAAGCCGCAGTGGCGGTGCGTGGGTAAAATCCCTAAGGAAGCCAAGCTTAAGCCAGTAACCAACCTATGTTGGTATAATTGCATTGTTTGCTCTATTAGCCACAAAAAGACAACAGTCACACAGTGGCGGAATAAATTCAACTACCCATAAGTTCAGACAACATCAGATACATGGGCTACACATACTGAGACAGAGGGTCGCTGTTTCCCTCGCTCTGATGACTTCTCCAGTGGGATTCAGCCACTTGCCAATTGACGGAAAATTATGAAAACATTGAGAGATGAAAGATCAATTATTTTATCATTGAAATGTACTTATTGGTAAAATATCTGGGGAAGCCTGGCTTCCTTGGCATCCATGAATACACGGCATTGCAACGCCGCTGCCACTATCGCCATATAACAACGTAACAACATGACAGGGCTATTGTGTAGAGTGTGTGTATCATCTTCTGAAGCAGAATGACTTGTTCCAAGGCCAGGGACTCTGAACTACACCGTGGAATGTACTGATCCTGCAGGAACTCTAACAGAGATGGAGATGTTGAGCGTTAAAGAGAACAAGGTAAATCTGGAATTGCTGTGTGAAAATTTAGAACAGGAGAAATGGAGGGGTGAAAAAGATCCGACCAACGGACCAATGGACAGCCTGGTCGACCAAACGATCTCTGTCTGTCTGTCTGTCTGAAAGATAGACAGATAGACAGAGGAACATACAGTAGGCCTGTGGGATAAGTGTCAGTCAGTCAGAAGTGGGTCGGGGTGGGTGGCATGTGAGGGTGGTGACATTAAGCCCAGATCATGAATCATTGAGTAGCTGCTAGCCCAATTAACAGTATGGCAGCTCCACAGAGTCACAGCTCAGCTCTGTGAATAATCACTGATAGCAGCTGAAGGTGCAGACGTGGCACTCGCCTCAAGCCACAGATGGGCAAAACAAAAAGTAGAGAAAACTTTAGTTGGAACATTTTTACATAAAACAATAATCATCAAAATGGGAATTGTGGTTGAGAGCCAACCCAGGTCCTCCAACATTAAATAAGATTATTTTCAATTCAGTCAATTTAGGATGTCATGAATTAACAATAGCTTGATTTTTCCCTGTGAGTATCTTTTTTAATCCAAGAAATTCACCCCAACCCTGGCCCCCTAGAGAGAATGGTGAGTAGGGTCTTTCTTGTATAAGCAATGGAGGAGGTGGTTTGGGTTACCAGCAAATGGGCAGGGTAGTGCCTCCTCCCACCATTCTCTTTGTGTTAAAGTAGGACTGGGAGGGAGGGAGGAATGTGGCCATGGACGTCAGGGGACAAAAAGCTGGATGCACAGGAATCACAGAAAGACAATGCTTGTGGCAGAGCGAGAGAGCACGCACACGCACAGCACAGTTACACACACACACACACACACACACACACACACACACACACACACACACACACACACACACACACACACACACACACACACACACACACACACACACACACACACACACACACACACACACACACTAACATGCACATATGTGCACACAAGCAAGCATGCATGCACATACACACACACACATACACTCTCATTCTCTCTCTAAATGTATCAGTGGTGGGGTGTATCCATTGACATCTATCTCTGCTCTGCTCCTGAACAGCCAGGCTTGGTGTGGGGCGTTCCCTTCACCCTCCTTGACAAACAAAAGGCTGTGACACAGTCATTGTCAAACCACCATTGAGCCTCACTACACAACAATAACACTGTGGTGATGCCTCCTGCATAGCCACACAAGCCCTGGACATATGCTGCCAGTGGCCTAGTGAAGCCAAACATGAACAACACACACACACACGCGCCAAGCAGGTTGGCTGTGCTGTGCTCACCACTCAGCACTAATCAATGCAAGGCTTAGCTGAGACACAAATGGACAAGGAAGCAGAACACACACTACAAATGCCAGCTCGTCTAATTACATTACTGTGGAGATGAATGATACAATCTGAATTACACATACTGACATTTGAGACTTTTGTTGTAAACTACTACCAAAAAAGAATGTTGTTGAAAACTAGATTTTTTGATTGAGAGAAATTAATAAACATTTTTTGTTGTTTTTCTGTCACAGGGAGATACTGTGTAATTCATATCATTATTTAGTCATTACAAAATAATAGGCCTTCATTAAATATAATACTAAGAAAAGGAAGGATAGGGATTTGAAACACCATGCTGCTCTGACATAAGCAGGTATAAGGCACCTCGGGGTTTATGGTATATGGCCAATATACCACGGCTAAGGGCTGTATCCAGGAACTCCACGTTGCATCGAGCCTAAGAACAGCCCTTACCCGTAGTATATTGTCCATATGCCACACCTCTTCAGACCTTAATGCTTAAATGTAAACATAAGACTTAAGTTCAAAGTAGATAGCTAACTGGTACATTATTACAGGACCTAACAACCAAATCAGCTAGGGGATTTCCACTGTCCTCAAAGGGCTCAGTGGTAAAGACTGTTCACATTGAATACCCCTTAGTGGACTGGAGCAGTTCACACACGGAGCCAATTCTGATGTAGCCTAGCTAGTGTCTTTCCCATCTCTAATCCTTTGTATGTCCTCATACAAAGACAACTCTGTGTGGGCAGCAGCAGTAGTCTGACTGCTGGTCTTCCCATGAACGGGCCGGGCTAACGCTATAGCACGGTAACACACACACACACACACTTACTAACATTAATGCAGGGCGGGGTGTCACAGCTACAGTGTCACGGCAACAGTGTGGCGGCCAGGCCTGTCTCATGGATAACTCAACGTGACTGTTGCCTCCCACTGCTGTGTCAGACGTGTTAAACGACAGGAACAGGGTTGTGTAAGCGGACAGTAGAGGACTTTAGGTTGGCTTCCTCTAGAGCAAAGGGCAGGGCACAAGAATAGAATACATTGACTCAATGAGCTACTGTGTTTCAGTGAGAACTTAGATCATGGCTGATCACAGAGATTTGCATTAGATGGTGAAGGGTCATTGGTCTTAAGTCTTTTCCTGATTGCATTGTTGTCAGGATGTAACAGTTGTTGATAAAAACAGCAACACACGCACACACGCACACACGCACACACACACACACACACACACACACACACACACACACACACACACACACACACACACACACACACACACACACACACACACACACACACACACACACACACACACAGTGTAGTCCTTTCCAGTAGTCCTTTTTTCCCCAACACACACTGTGGACTAATCCGGTACAGTGGTGGTTAAGGAAAACAATGAGAGGCGAGGGGGGAAGGATAGAGGGAGGGGTAGATGGGGGTTAGAGGAAGAGATGGAGGGATAGAAGGAAACATTTCAGAGACACGACAAAGACATCTCAATCTAACTACAGATGACTGTTCCACAGAACATTAGCATAGGTTTGGGCCCAACACAATGCCCTGGCATGGCCTATTCTCTGACGTCACAGGAGTTAATAAACACAGATTTGATGGTGTTGGTGTGTGTTTGGAGGCCATTTGATAAAACCACCTGAAATTCTGATCAACTAATTTCTGCAATTTATTTATTCATTTTATTTTACTTTTATTTAACTAGGCAAGTCAGTTAAGAACAAATTCTTATTTTCAATGACGGCCTAAGAACACTGGGTTAACTGCCTGTTCAGGGGCAGAACGACAGATTTGTACCTTGTCAGCTCAGGGATTTGAAAATGCAACCTACCACTAGGCTTGATTTTTTTTTGATTTTTATTTTTTTAACCTTTATTTAACCAGGCAAGTCAGTTAAGAACACATTCTTATTTTCAATGACAGCCTGGGAACAGTGGGTTAACTGCCTGTTCAGGGGCAGAACGACAGATTTGTACCTTGTCAGCTTGGGGGTTTGAACTTGCAACCTTCCGGTTACTAGTCCAACGCTCTAACCACTAGGCTACCCTGCCGCAATGGAAGATCCATGTACGTATTTTGAACGTCAAACTGATGAAAATAACCATATATTTGACAGTAAACAGTTTGCTATATTGACTGGGAGGAGGAAGAGGAGGGCTGGACAATGCAGGCTCTAAGAGAAACATTATATTACAGCAACCATCGCAGACACAGAAGACGTAACACGAACCCAGAAGAGTTTCCATGCCAAATATTCCTAAATTCCTGTGTAACCAGTTCAACCAAAACAAATAAATGTATCACACACACACACACACACACACACACACACACACACACACACACACACACACACACACACACACACACACACACACACACACACACACACACACACAAAATCTGCTCTGGATAACAGAGTCCCTCCTCCCACTGCTGCCTGTTTGTTTGCAAGGCAGAGAGACACAGACCAACTAAGGCAGGGAGACACAGACCAACTCTGACACAGACCAACTCTGTCCTCAAGGCAAAGGCAGAGATACACAGACCAACTCTGACGTTTGTTTTGCAGTCATCTTTTTATAATCCAGGCAGACAGAGTGATTATTTGTTTGTAAGCAGTTATCCAAACAAAATCCGTCTGTTTGTTTGCATAACAGAGTCCTCTCCTGCCTCCACTGCTGCCTGTTTGTTTGCAAGGCAGAGAGACACAGACCAACTCTGCTGCCTGTTTGTTTGCAAGGCAGGGAGACACAGACCAACTCTGCTGCCTGTTTGTTTGCAAGGTAGAGAGACACAGACCAACTCTGCTGCTGCCTGTTTGTTTGCAAGGCAGAGATACACAGACCAACTCTGCTGCTGCCTGCTTTGTTTGCAAGGCAGAGATACACAGACCAACAGAGAGACACAGACCAACTCTGCTGCTGCCTGTTTGTTTGTAAGGCAGAGAGATACAGACCAACTCTGCTGCCTGTTTGTTTGGCAAGGCAGGGAGACACAGACCAACTCTGCTGCCTGTTTGTTTGCAAGGCAGAGAGACACAGACACAGACCAACTCTGCTGCTGCCTGTTTGTTTGCAAGGCAGAGATACAACAGACCAACTCTGCTGCTGCCTGTTTGTTTGTAAGGCAGAGAGACACAGACCAACTCTGCTGCCTGTTTGTTTGCAAGGCAGGGAGACACAGACCAACTCTGCTGCCTGTTTGTTTGCAAGGCAGAGAGACACAGACCAACTCTGCTGCCTGTTTGTTTGCAAGGCAGGAGACACAGACCAACTCTGCTGCCTGTTTGTTTGCAAGGCAGGGAGACACAGACCAACTCTGCTGCCTGTTTGTTTGCAAGGCAGGGAGACACAGACCAACTCTGCTGCCTGTTTGTTTGCAAGGCAGGGAGACACAGACCAACTCTGCTGCCTGTTTGTTTGCAAGGCAGGGAGACACAGACCAACTCCGCTGCCTGTTTGTTTGCAAGGCAGGGAGACACAGACCAACTCTGCTGCCTGTTTGTTTGCAAGGCAGGGAGACACAGACCAACTCTGCTGTCTGTTTGTTTGCAAGGCAGAGAGACACAGACCAACTCTGCTGCTGCCTGTTTGTTTGCAAGCAAGGCAGAGAGACACAGACCAACTCTGCTGCTGCCTGTTTGTTTGCAAGGCAGAGAGACACAGACCAGACAGAGAGACAACTCTGCTGCTGCCTGTTTGTTTGCAAGGCAGAGAGATACAGACCAACTCTGCTGCCGCCTGTTTGTTTGCAAGGCAGAGAGACACAGACCAACTCTGCTGCTGCCTGTTTGTTTGCAAGGCAGAGAGACACAGACCAACCAACTCTGCTGCTGCCTGTTTGTTTGCAAGGCAGAGAGACACAGACCAACTCTGCTGCCACCTGTTTGTTTGCAAGGCAGAGAGACACAGACCAACTCTGCTGTTTGTTTGCAAGGCAGAGAGACACAGACCAACTGCTGTTTGTTTGCAAGGCAGAGAGACACAGACCAACTCTGCTGCTGCCTGTTTGTTTGCAAGGCAGAGAGACACAGACCAACTCTGCTGCTGCCTGTTTGTTTGCAAGGCAGAGAGACACAGACCAACTCTGCTGCTGACCAACTCTGTTTGTTTGCAAGGCAGAGAGACACAGACCAACTCTGCTTCCTGTTTGTTTGCAAGGCAGAGAGACACAGACCAACTCTGCTGCCGCCTGTTTGTTTTTGTTTGCAAGGCAGAGAGACACAGACCAACTCTGCTGCCTGTTTGTTTGCAAGGCAGAGAGAGACAGCCTGTTTGTTTGCAAGGCAGAGAGACACAGACCAACTCTGCTGCCTGTTTGTTTGCAAGGCAGAGAGACACAGACCAACTCTGCTGCCGTTTGTTTGCTCTGTTGTTTGTTTGCAAGGCAGAGAGACACAGACCAACTCTGCTGCTGCCTGTTTGTTTGCAAGGCAGAGAGACACAGAAGGCAGGGAGACAACTCTGCTGCCTGTTTGTTTGCAAGGAGATACAGAGAGACACAGACCAACTCTGCTGCTGCCTGTTTGTTTGCAAGGCAGAGAGACACATACCAACTCTGCTGCTGTCTGTTTGTTTGCAAGGCAGAGAGACACAGACCAACTCTGCTGCCTGTTTGTTTGCAAGGCAGCGAGACACAGACCAACTCTGCTTCCGCCTGTTTGTTTGCAATGCAGAGAGACACAGAGCAACTCTGCTGCAGCCTGTTTGTTTGCAAGGCAGAGAGACACAGACCAACTCTGCTGCAGCTTGTTTGTTTGCAAGGCAGAGAGTCACAGACCAACTCTGCTGCCTGTTTGTTTGCAAGGCAGAGAGACACAGACCAACTCTGCTGCTGCCTGTTTGTTTGCAAGGCAGAGAGACACAGACCAACTCTGCTGCTGCCTGTTTGTTTGCAAGGCAGAGAGACAACAGACCAACCAACTCTGCTGCCTGTTTGTTTGCAAGGCAGAGAGACACAGACCAACTCTGCTGCCGCCAGAGAGACACAGTTTGCCGCCTTTGCAAGGCAGAGAGACACAGACCAACTCTGCTGCCGCCTGTTTGTTTGCAAGGCAGAGAGACACAGACCAACTCTGCTGCTGCCTGTTTGTTTGCAAGGCAGAGAGACACAGACACAGACCAACTCTGCTGCTGCCTGTTTGTTTGCAAGGCAGAGAGACACAGACCAACTCTGCTGCTGTCTGTTTGTTTGCAAGGCAGAGAGACACAGACCAACTCTGTGTTTGTTTGCAAGGCAGAGAGACACAGACCAACTCTGCTGTTTGTTTGCCGCCTGTTTGTTTGCAAGGCAGAGAGACACAGACCAACTCTGCTGCCTCTGTTTGTTTGCAAGGCAGAGAGACACAGACCAACTCTGCTGCCGCCTGTTTGTTTGCAAGGCAGAGAGACACAGACCAACTCTGCTGCTGCCTGTTTGTTTGCAAGGCAGAGAGACACAGACCAACTCTGCTGCCTGTTTGTTTGCAAGGCAGAGAGACACAGACCAACTCTGCTGCCGCCTGTTTGTTTGCAAGGCAGAGAGACACAGACCAACAGAGAGACACAGACCAACTCTGCTGCCTGTTTGTTTGCAAGGCAGAGAGACACAGACCAACTCTGCTGCCGCCTGTTTGTTTGCAAGGCAGAGAGACACAGACCAACTCTGCTGCTGCCTGTTTGTTTGCAAGGCAGAGAGACACAGACCAACTCTGCTGCCGCCTGTTTGTTTGCAAGGCAGAGAGACACAGACCAACTCTGCTGCCGCCTGTTTGTTTGTTTGCAAGGCAGAGAGACACAGACCAACTCTGCTGCTGCCTGTTTGTTTGCAAGGCAGAGAGACACAGACCAACTCTGCTGCCGCCTGTTTGTTTGCAAGGCAGAGACACAGACCAACAAGAGAGAGACACAGACCAACTCTGCTGCCGCCTGTTTGTTTGCAAGGCAGAGAGACACAGACCAACTCTGCTGCCTGCCTGTTTGTTTGTTTGCAAGGCAGAGGCAGAGAGACACAGACCAACTCTGCTGCCGCCTGTTTGTTTGCAAGGCAGAGAGACACAGACCAACTCTGCTGCTGCCTGTTTGTTTGCAAGGCAGAGAGACACAGACCAACTCTGCTGCCTGTTTGTTTGCAAGGCAGAGAGACACAGACCAACTCTGCTGCCTGCCTGTTTGTTTGCAAGGCAGAGATACACAGACCAACTCTGCTGCTGCCTGTTTGTTTGCAAGGCAGAGAGACACAGACCAACTCTGCTGCCGCCTGTTTGTTTGCAAGGCAGAGAGACACAGACCAACTCTGCTGCTGCCTGTTTGTTTGCAAGGCAGAGAGACACAGACAACAAGGCACCAACTCTGCTGCCGCCTGCCTGTTTGTTTGCAAGGCAGAGAGACACAGACCAACTCTGCTGCCGCCTGTTTGTTTGCAAGGCAGAGAGACACACAGACCAACTCTGCTGCCTGTTTGTTTGCCAGGGAGACACAGACCAACTGTTTGTTTGCAAGGCAGAGAGACACAGACCAACTCTGCTGCTGCCTGTTTGTTTGCAAGGCAGAGAGACACAGACCAACTCTGCTGCTGCCTGTTTGTTTGCAAGGCAGAGAGACACAGACCAACTCTGCTGCTGCCTGTTTGTTTGCAAGGCAGAGAGACACAGACCAACTCTGCTGCTGCCTGTTTGTTTGCAAGGCAGAGATAGACACAGACCAACTCCTGCCTGTTTGCAGGACAGCAGGACAACACAGACCAAGCAGAGAACCTGCTGCTGCCTGTTTTTGCAAGGCAGAGGTTTGCTGCCTGTTTTGTTCGCATACCAACTCTGCTGCTGTCTGTTTGTTTGCAACCACAGACCAACTCTGCTGCCTGTTTGTTTGCAAGGCAGCGGGGGTACATACAAACAGATGTACACATACAGACCAACTGCTGCAGGAGGCGACCAACTCTGCTGCCGCCTGTTGTTTACATGGGAACTCTGCTACTGCCTGTTTGTTTGCACACACAGAGCTGCCGCCTGTTTGTTGTTTGCATGCTGCTGCCTGTTTGTTTGCACCACAGACCAACTCTGACCTGTTTGTTTGCAAGGCAGAGAGACACAGACCCAACTCTGTATTGTTTGTTTTGCAAGGCAGAGAGACACAGACCAACTCTGCTGCTGAAGCCAACACATCAACAAGGCACTATAGCTGTTTGTTTGCAGAACCATCGACTGCCTCAGAATTGAGGCAGAGAAAGAGCTGCTAATTTAGGGACTGTTTGTTTGCATGTCCCCACCTGTTCATCTCTGCTGCTGCCTGTTTGTTTGCAAGGCAGAGAGACACAAAATGATCCTGTTTGTTTTGCAGAAGATCAGCACTCTGCTGCTGCCTGTTTGTTTTTGCAAGGCAGGAATACCAACTCAGGGACACATTATGAATACAGGCCCACCTGTTTGTTTGCACATCTGCTGCTGCCTGTTTGTTTGCATGTCTGATCACAGGAGAAATGCTGGCCAGTTACTGCTAAGATAGTCCTGAATAGCTGCCGCTGGCTTCAAGGCCACAGACCAACTTAGCCAGACCAACACCCTGCCTGTTTGTTACAAAGGCAGAGAGACACACGTTTAAGGCACACAACACACACACAAACACTCTGACCAGGCTAACAACATGAAGAAGAGACACAGACCAACTCTGTATCTTAGCCGACAGGAACAACAGACAAGGAATGCTCTGTTTGGCTGCGATTACTTAGCACTTGAACACAATGGGTTCTCTGCTGCCTGTTTGTTTGCAAGAATGCTGCAGGTTAAGTACACAGAGGAACAGGACACAGACCAACTCTGACTCTGCTGCTGAGGCAAGGAGAGTTGGAAGCTAGAGGAGTAGAGGAGTAAGAGAGTAGGGGGTAGGAGAGTAGAGGAGACACAGACCAACTAGAGGAGACACAGACCAACTAGAGGAGACACAGACCAACTAGTGGAGTATTATAGTAAAGGAGAAGAGTAGGGGAACAGTAAGGGAGTAGAGGAGTAGGAGAGGGGAGGCGCACACACATAGGTAGGATGAGTATGGGTGTAGGGGAGCATGAGAGTAGAGGAGTAGGAGAGCAGGGGAGAAGTAGGGGAGTAGTGGGAGGAGTAGGAGAGTAGGTAGGAGACCAGTAACAACATGGGGGTGTCTTAGGGGAACAACAGCATGAGAGAACACAATGGGTTCTCTCTGGTAGAATGAGTACCAGGGAACAGAGCAGGGAGAAGCTAGGGGAGTAGAGGGAGTAGGAGAGTAGGTAGGAGAGTGGGGGTGTAGGGGAGCATGAGAGTAGAGGAGGGGAGCATGAGGAGAGCAGGGGAGAAGTAGGGGAGAGGAGGAGTAGGAGAGTAGGTAGGAGAGTAGGGGTGTAGGGAGCATGAGAGTAGAGGAGTAGGAGAGCAGGGGAGAAGTAGGGGGAGTAGAGGAGTAAGAGAGTAGGGGGAAAGTAGGTAGGAGAGTAGAGGAGCACTAGGGTGTAGGGGAGTAGAGGAGTAGGAGAGCGGGGAGAAGTATGAGATAGGGAAAAGTAGAGGAGTAGGGGAAGTAGAGGAGTAGAAGCATAGGAGAGTAGAGGAGTAGGAGCGTAGGAGAGTAGGGGAGCAGGAGAGTAGAGGAGTAGGGAAGGGAGTAGGAGAGTAGAGTAGGGCAGTAGAGGGAGTAGGGAAGTAGAGGAGTAGGGAGGAGTAGGAGAGTAGGTGAGTAGGAGAGTAGAGTAGGGCAGCAGAGGAGTATGAGAGTAGAGTAGGGCAGTAGAGGAGTAGGAGAGTAGAGTAGGGCAGTAGAGGAGTAGGAGAGTAGAGTAGGGCAGTAGAGGAGTAGGAGGTAGTAGAGTAGGGCAGTAGAGGAGTAGGGGAGGAGTAGGAGAGTAGGTGAGTAGGAGAGTATGGGGGTAGAGGAGTAGGGGAGGATTAGGAGAGTAGGTGAGTAGGAGAGTAGAGTAGGGGTAGATGAGTAGGGCAGTAGAGAAGTAGGGGAGGAGTAGGAGAGTAGGTGAGTAGGAGAGTAGAGCAGAGGTTTAGAGGAGTAGGGCAGTACTGTGTACTATAATTCTTTAAGTCAATTATCTTTGTTTCATAGTGAGTTTTGTCTTCTTTAATTCAGTTTAGTCTCATGATTTCTCAATTTGCAACCAATCGGTTGGACAGCCAGACCTATTTTCCATGTATTTAGCTTCATCCCTCTCAACCATACACTTTTTCAATTCCTCATCAATCCACAGAAATGTATCAGTTTTCACAGTCATTTACTTAATGGGTGCGTGCTTATTAGTAACTGGGATAAGCAACTTAATAAATGTGTCAAGTGCAGCGTCTGGTTGCTCCTCATTACACACCATGGACAAACAAATATTCTTTACATCAACAAAATAGGAATTACTACAAAACTTATTGTATGACCTCTTATACTGTCACGCCCTGGCCTTAGTATTCTGTGTTTTCGTTAGTAATATATAATAATAATATATGCCATTTATCAGACGCTTTTATCAAAGCGACTTACAGTCATGTGTGCATACATTGGCCCCGGATCGAACCCACTACCCTGGCGTTACAAGCGCCATGCTCTACCAACTGAGCTACAGAAGGACCAGTATATTAGTATATTGGTGAGGCCAGGGTGTGACATGGGGATTTATGTGGTTTGTTTTGTCTGGGGTTGTTTGTAGTAATGGGATTGTGGTTAGAGTAGTACTCTAGGTAAGTCTATGGTTGCCTAGAGTGGTTCTCAATCAGAGGCAGGTTCTCAATCAGAGGCAGGTGTTTATCGTTGTCTCTGATTGGGAACCATATTTAGGCAGCCATATTCTTTAGGTCTCTTGTGGGTGATTGTTCCTGTCTTTGTGTTTGTGGCACCAGATAGGAGTGTTTTGGTTTTTCCACGTTTTTGTAGATTGTTGTACTTTCATCTTTATTGAAGATGCACAAAACTAACCACGCTGCATTTTGGTCCGCCTCTCTTTCCCCAGAAGAAAACCGTTACATATACACTGTATCAGGCCCAGCCTTTAGAACTTTGGTTTTCCTAGATATGGCTACAATATTGGGATCACTACATCTGATGGATTTGGATACTGCTTTCAAACAAATTTCTGCAGCATTAGTAAAGATGTGATCAATACATGATGATTTAAATCCTGTGCTGTTTGTAACTACCCTGGTAGGTTGATTGATAAACTGAACCAGGTTGCAGGCACTAGTTACAGTTTGAAGCTAACTCTTGAGTGGGAAGCCTGATGAAAGCCAGTCAATATTTAAATTACCCATAAAATATACCTCTCTGTTGATATCACATACATTATCAAGCATTTCACACATGATATCCAGATACTGACTGTTAGCATGTGGTGGTCTATAGCAGCTTCCCACCAGAATGGGCTTTGGGGAGGCAGGTGAACCTGTAGACATATTACTTCAACAGTCATTAGCATGAGATCCTCTCTAATCTTTACATGAATGTGGTTCTGAATATAAACAGCCACACCTCCACCTTTGGCATTTTTGTCTTTTCTGTAGATGTTATAACCGTATTGCTACCACTGTATCATCAAGGGTATTATCTAAGGGAGTTTCAGAGATTGTCACAAAATGAATGGCATCTGTTACTATCAAATTATTGATTACATGAACCTTGTTTATTAACCTACATATGTTAACGTGGGTATTTTTAACACTTTTCTGGTTGATTGTTTTTCTTGCTTTACTGGGAAGCTTAGCGGAGGTAGACATGCTTGGGTTATTTATGTTAGTGCACAGTGAGTTGCACACAGGGGACTTCCTGCTTTGGCACACCACCTCAGTGCTAACAGTATAACTCTGGTTCATAGGCATATGACTACTACAAGCACTAGCTGTAGGATCAGCAGAGGCATTAAGGGCAGTAGAGGGACATAAAGTAGGTTACTTACATTGTGTCTTCCAACGCCCCTGGGATAATGTTCATTTGCTGAAGCATTTTGACAACTCAGCGACAAAATGGTAGGGATACAATTATAAATCATTGTCTCAATGCTGTGAAAGGATCCAGGAACCCAAACGATTTGGGTGGATCCCGTCCTCCTTATAATACGAGCTTTGTTTCCAGAAGGTGTCAAAAATGGTCAATAAATGTTACACCCTCAGAGCTGCGAAAGTCTCGTAGCCAGTTATGAAGTCTGCTGAACCGTTCGATGCCACGATTTAGGGAGGGCAGAGGGACAGATGTTATGGGGCGTTTGTTGGTGTCAAGTAGATCCCCATCACACAGACAGAGGAATCAATATTGTGAAGGGCACATGTTACTGTGGTGTACGATAAGCCCTGCTGTTACTGTAGTTCCCATGTTATTGTACCATTCTTTCTCTACATTACACCACAAGTCAAATAAAAGTCTAATAAAGATGAGGGTTGGTATCATGAAAAAGGCTTCAATCAACTGGAGCAGTGAGCAGAGAAAATATATGGGTGAGTGCAGAGAATAGAGATAAAAAATAGGTCAAAAATAATAGATAGAAATTATATCTTGTCTCTTTTTTCTTTCTTTCTCTCTCCTTTCCTTCTCTTTTCCTCCCTGGTCTCTGTCAGTCCACTCAGTGGTGATTTCCATATCAATATTTGAGTGGCGCTGAATAATTTAAAGGCATGTGGTGACACAACAGGGCGCGAAGCACAGTGGCACTTCCCTCGCCACCGCTAGCTAGCTCCAGTTAGCTATATCCACAGTTAACTGATACCAAACGAAAAGCAATTGGTCTGAAAATACCTGGGTGAAAAAGGCTCTCAACAGGTCATGGAGGGAAAAAACCTGTTGGAAAACCACCTGTGAGAACACTAGACAAAATGACATAATGAAGTGGCAAATTCTTCCAATGAAATACATTGATTTGTATCAGCCTAGTGTGGATTAGTAGGCACATGTACACATGGCTTGTACTTCATGTTGTACTGGCAATAACCTGACCAGGCCAGCCACCTTTGTGGAGAGTAGGCCGGTGAGGACTGGCGCACACACTAGCTGTGTAGCTGAGAGAGAGCATAAACTCTGAAATGACTGTCCTTTAGATCCCATCGAGCCACTTGACCTCAGAGACTTTGCTCTAGACGGATCAACCATTTATCACCGTGGTAACTAACCAATACCGTCATCACAGAGCCTTTGTCCTGCGTTGGCTGGTATATGGCTGTTCTCCTTTTATGCATTTCAGTTAACGGAGAGGAGGATGATACTGTAAACCTGTCTTGAATATCATATGATACATAGTAATAGAGTTACTAGAAGAGGGGTCCCCATTCAAGTCAAGGAGGCTGTCGTTCTATTTCTAAGTCCCTTAGCAATGTGTTCTATTTCCTGTTAAAATGTCATGTGCTCTTACTGTATGTCATTGATGTTTATGGTCCCATTGGGCGGCGCACAACTGGCCCAGTGTCGTCCGGGTTAGGGAGGGTTTGGCTGGGGTAGGCCCTT
The DNA here is from genome assembly GCF_023373465.1 of Oncorhynchus keta. NCBI lineage: Eukaryota > Metazoa > Chordata > Actinopteri > Salmoniformes > Salmonidae > Oncorhynchus > Oncorhynchus keta. The sequence goes on from NC_068439.1 coordinate 28,427,566, forward strand.
ATTGTAAAATAAGAAATTGTTCTTAACTGACTTGCCTAGTTAAATAAAGTTTAAATAAAAATGTATTTTTACAGCTGCCCGCCTGCCCTGATAGCCCTCTTCCCTGACCCAAACATAATGCTAAAAGTTTCTTATCATTTAGCAACTTATGACCTTTGAGTGGTAAGGCGAACGACATCAACTGTAGACGAAAGTGGAAGAGTGAAGTCGGGGTAAGTGCATCTGCGACAGCCGAAAAATGGGACACTAATGTGCTTTTCTAACAGCAAGGATCAGTGCAACATGGCAGTTTCCATTGTTGATAAAACCCCATATCACACAATGAAAATATACACCGAGTGTACAAAACATTCCTAATATTGAGTTTCAACCGCCTTTGCCATCAGAACAGCCTCAATTCGTCAGGGCATGGACTCTACAATGTGTCAAAAGCTTTCCACAGGGATGCTGGTCCATGTTGACTCTGACGCTTCCCACAGCTGTGGCAAGTTGGCTGGATGTTCTATGGGTGGTGGACCATTCTTGATGCACACGGAAAACTGTTGAGCATGAAAAACCCAGCAGCGTTGCAGTTCTTGACACACTCAAATCAGTGCGCCTGGCACCTACTATCATAACATGTCCATAGGCACTTCAATCTTTCGTCTTGTCCATTCCCTCTGAGTGGCACACATATACAATACATGTCTCAATTGCCTCAAGGCTTAAAAATCCTTATTTAGCCTGTCTCCTCCCCTTCATCGACATTGATTGAAGTGGATTTAACAGGTGACATCAATAAGGGATCATAGCTTTCACCTGGATTCACCTGGTCAGTCTATGCAACCTGGTCTCAGAGCATTTGGTGTGATACGTTACATTTCGTATGGTATGTATTAATTTGTGGATATCCATAACCCATTTCATATAATACAGTATGTTACTTAATAACAATTCTTATTATACGTTATGAATTTGCAATACGTACAATATGTTACGAATTTGCAAATTACGGTTAAGGTTAAGTTTAGGAGTTAGGCTAAAGCGTTAAAATTAGGGTTCGGGGATGGGTTTAGCTAAAAGGGTTAAGGTTAGGGTAAGGAGAAGGGTTAGGGTTAGGGAAGGATTAGCTAAAAGGGTTAAGGTTAGGGTAAGGAGAAGGGTTAGGGTTAGGGAAGGGTCAGCTAAAGGGTTAAGGTTAGGGTTAGGGAAGGGTTAGCTAAAAGGGTTAAGGTTAGGTTCGGGGGAAGGGTTAGCTAAAAGGGTTAAGGTTAGGGTTAGAGTTAGGGGAAGGGTAGCTAAAAGGGTTAAGGTTAGGGTTAGGGAAGGGTTTGCTAAAAGGGTTAAGGTTAGGGCTAGAGGAAGGGTTAGGGTTAGGGGAAGGGTTAGCTAAAAGGGTTAAGGTTAGGGTTAGGGGAAGGGTTAGGGTTAGGGGAAGGGTTAGCTAAAAGGGTTAAGGTTAGGGTTAGGGAAGGGTTAGCTAAAAGGGTTAGGGTTAGGGAAGGGTTAGCTAAAAGGGTTAAGGTTAGGGTTAGGGAAGGGTTAGCTAAAAGGGTTAAGGTTAGGGTTAGGGGAAGGGTTAGCTAAAAGGGTTAAGGTTAGGGTTAGGATAAGGGTTAACTAGAAGGGTTAAGGTTAGGGTTAGGAGAAGGGTTAGCTAAAAGGGTTAAGGTTAGGGCTAGGGGAAGGGTTAGGGTTAGGGGAAGGGTTAGCTAAAAGGGTTACGGTTAGGGTTAGGGGAAGGGTTAGGGAAGGGAAGGGTTAGCTAAAAGGGTTAAGGTTAGGGTTAGGGAAGGGTTAGCTAAAAGGGTTAAGGTTAGGGTTAGGGAAGGGTTAGCTAAAAGGGTTAAGGTTAGGGTTAGAGGAAGGGTTAGCTAAAAGGGTTAAGGTTAGGGTTAGGGTAAGGGTTAGCTAAAAGGGTTAAGGTTAGGGTTTGGGGAAGGGTTAGCTAAAAGGGTTAAGGTTAGGGTTAGGGAAGGGTTAGCTAAAAGGGTTAAGGTTAGGCTTAGGGAAGGGTTAGGGTTAGGAGTTTGTTATGGTTACTATAACTAGCTATAACGTGTTTGTTATGGTTACTATAACTAGCTATACCGTGTTTGTTATGGTTACTATAACTAGCTATAACGTGTTTGTTATGGTTACTATGACTAGCTATAACGTGTTTGTTATGGTTACTATAACTAGCTATACCGTGTTTGTTATGGTTACTATAACTAGCTATACCGTGTTTGTTATGTTACTATAACTAGCTATACCGTGTTTGTTATGTTACTATAACTAGCTATACCGTGTTTGTTATGTTACTATAACTAGCTATACTGTGTTTGTTATGTTACTATAACTAGCTATACCGTGTTTGTTATGTTACTATAACTAGCTATACCGTGTTTGTTATGTTACTATAACTAGCTTAAGGGGATGGGGGGTGGTATATGGCCAATATATCACGGTTAAGTCTCTGCACAGCCCGGGAAACGTCTGCAGTGGCCAATCAGCATTTACTGTGATATGGCCTCAGCAGAACTCTGGCATACTTCTCGCGAGCAGCTCAGAGCTGTTGTGAAGGAAGTGAGTTTGTGTTTATACAGGAAGTCCCCCCCGTCCCCCCCCGTCCCCGTCCCCAGCTACCTTCAACCTGTCATGTCAATGCGGAGCCGTCCGCATCGTAACTATTGCAAAGTGACTGTTCCACTGGATGTCATAAGGTGAATGCACCAATTTGTACGTCGCTCTGGATAAGAGCGTCTGCTAAATGACTTAAATGTAAATGTAAATGTAATGTAAATGGGAAGGGTTAGGGGAAGGGTTAGGGTTAGGGTTAGCTAAAAGGGTTAAGGTTAGGGTTAGGGAAGGGTTAGCTAAAAGGGTTAATGTTAGGGTTAGGGTTAGCTAAAAGGGTTAAGGTTAGGGTTAGGGAAGGGTTAGGGGAAGGGGAAGGGTTAGCTAAAAGGGTTAAGGTTAGGGTTAGGGAAGGGTTAGCTAAAAGGGTTAAGGTTAGGGTTAGGGGAAGGGTTAGCTAAAAGGGTTAAGGTTAGGGTTAGAGGAAAGGTTAGCTAAAAGGGTTAAGGTTAGGGTTAGGGTAAGGGTTAGCTAAAAGGGTTAAGGTTAGGGTTTGGGGAAGGGTTAGCTAAAAGGGTTAAGGTTAGGGTTAGGGAAGGGTTAGCTAAAAGGGTTAAGGTTAGGCTTAGGGAAGGGTTAGGGTTAGGAGTTTGTTATGGTTACTATAACTAGCTATAACGTGTTTGTTATGGTTACTATAACTAGCTATACCGTGTTTGTTATGGTTACTATAACTAGCTATAACGTGTTTGTTATGGTTACTATAACTAGCTATAACGTGTTTGTTATGGTTACTATAACTAGCTATACCGTGTTTGTTATTGTTACTATAACTAGCTATACCGTGTTTGTTATGTTACTATAACTAGCTATACCGTGTTTGTTATGTTACTATAACTAGCTATACCGTGTTTGTTATGTTACTATAACTAGCTTAAGGGGATGGGGGGTGGTATATGGCCAATATATCACGGTTAAGTCTCTGCACAGCCGGGGAAACGTCTGCAGTGGCCAATCAGCATTTACTGTGATATGGCCTCAGCAGAACTCTGGCATACTTCTCGCGAGCAGCTCAGAGCTGTTGTGAAGGAAGTGAGTTTGTGTTTATACAGGAAGTCCCCCCGTCCCCCGTCCCCGTCCCCAGCTACCTTCAACCTGTCATGTCAATGCGGAGCCGTCCGCATCGTAACTATTGTAAAGTGACTGTTCCACTGGATGTCATAAGGTGAATTTGTAAGTCGCTCTGGATAAGAGCGTCTGCTAAATGACTTAAATGTAAATGTAATGTAAATGGGAAGGGTTAGGGAAGGGTTAGGGTTAGGGTTAGGGTTAGCTAAAAGGGTTAAGGTTAGGGTTAGGGGAAGGGTTAGCTAAAAGGGTTAATGTTAGGGTTAGGGTTAGCTAAAAGGGTTAAGGTTAGGGTTAGGGAAGGGTTAGGGGGAAGGGAAGGGTTAGCTAAAAGGGTTAAGGTTAGGGTTAGGGGAAGGGTTAGCTAAAAGGGTTAAGGTTAGGGTTAGGGAAGGGTTAGCTAAAAGGGTTAAGGTTAGGGTTAGAGGAAGGGTTAGCTAAAAGGGTTAAGGTTAGGGTTAGGGTAAGGGTTAGCTAAAAGGGTTAAGGTTAGGGTTTGGGGAAGGGTTAGCTAAAAGGGTTAAGGTTAGGGTTAGGGAAGGGTTAGCTAAAAGGGTTAAGGTTAGGCTTAGGGAAGGGTTAGGGTTAGGAGTTTGTTATGGTTACTATAACTAGCTATAACGTGTTTGTTATGGTTACTATAACTAGCTATACCGTGTTTGTTATGGTTACTATAACTAGCTATAACGTGTTTGTTATGGTTACTATGACTAGCTATAACGTGTTTGTTATGGTTACTATAACTAGCTATACCGTGTTTGTTATGGTTACTATAACTAGCTATACCGTGTTTGTTATGTTACTATAACTAGCTATACCGTGTTTGTTATGTTACTATAACTAGCTATACCGTGTTTGTTATGTTACTATAACTAGCTATACTGTGTTTGTTATGTTACTATAACTAGCTATACCGTGTTTGTTATGTTACTATAACTAGCTATACCGTGTTTGTTATGTTACTATAACTAGCTTAAGGGGATGGGGGGTGGTATATGGCCAATATATCACGGTTAAGTCTCTGCACAGCCGGGAAACGTCTGCAGTGGCCAATCAGCATTTACTGTGATATGGCCTCAGCAGAACTCTGGCATACTTCTCGCGAGCAGCTCAGAGCTGTTGTGAAGGAAGTGAGTTTGTGTTTATACAGGAAGTCCCCCGTCCCCCCGTCCCCGTCCCCAGCTACCTTCAACCTGTCATGTCAATGCGGAGCCGTCCGCATCGTAACTATTGCAAAGTGACTGTTCCACTGGATGTCATAAGGTGAATGCACCAATTTGTACGTCGCTCTGGATAAGAGCGTCTGCTAAATGACTTAAATGTAAATGTAAATGTAATGTAAATGGGAAGGGTTAGGGAAGGGTTAGGGTTAGGGTTAGCTAAAAGGGTTAAGGTTAGGGTTAGGGAAGGGTTAGCTAAAAGGGTTAATGTTAGGGTTAGGGTTAGCTAAAAGGGTTAAGGTTAGGGTTAGGGAAGGGTTAGGGAAGGGGAAGGGTTAGCTAAAAGGGTTAAGGTTAGGGTTAGGGAAGGGTTAGCTAAAAGGGTTAAGGTTAGGGTTAGGGAAGGGTTAGCTAAAAGGGTTAAGGTTAGGGTTAGGGTAAGGGTTAGCTAAAGGGTTAAGGTTAGGGTTTGGGGAAGGGTTAGCTAAAAGGGTTAAGGTTAGGGTTAGGGAAGGGTTAGCTAAAAGGGTTAAGGTTAGGCTTAGGGAAGGGTTAGGGTTAGGAGTTTGTTATGGTTACTATAACTAGCTATAACGTGTTTGTTATGGTTACTATAACTAGCTATACCGTGTTTGTTATGGTTACTATAACTAGCTATAACGTGTTTGTTATGGTTACTATAACTAGCTATAACGTGTTTGTTATGGTTACTATAACTAGCTATACCGTGTTTGTTATTGTTACTATAACTAGCTATACCGTGTTTGTTATGTTACTATAACTAGCTATACCGTGTTTGTTATGTTACTATAACTAGCTATACCGTGTTTGTTATGTTACTATAACTAGCTTAAGGGGATGGGGGGTGGTATATGGCCAATATATCACGGTTAAGTCTCTGCACAGCCCGGGAAACGTCTGCAGTGGCCAATCAGCATTTACTGTGATATGGCCTCAGCAGAACTCTGGCATACTTCTCGCGAGCAGCTCAGAGCTGTTGTGAAGGAAGTGAGTTTGTGTTTATACAGGAAGTCCCCGTCCCCCGTCCCCGTCCCCAGCTACCTTCAACCTGTCATGTCAATGCGGAGCCGTCCGCATCGTAACTATTGTAAAGTGACTGTTCCACTGGATGTCATAAGGTGAATTTGTAAGTCGCTCTGGATAAGAGCGTCTGCTAAATGACTTAAATGTAAATGTAATGTAAATGGGAAGGGTTAGGGGAAGGGTTAGGGTTAGGGTTAGGGTTAGCTAAAAGGGTTAAGGTTAGGGTTAGGGGAAGGGTTAGCTAAAAGGGTTAATGTTAGGGTTAGGGTTAGCTAAAAGGGTTAAGGTTAGGGTTAGGGAAGGGTTAGGGGAAGGGAAGGGTTAGCTAAAAGGGTTAAGGTTAGGGTTAGGGGAAGGGTTAGCTAAAAGGGTTAAGGTTAGGGTTAGGGAAGGGGAAGGGTTAGCTAAAAGGGTTAAGGTTAGGGTTAGGGAAGGGTTAGCTAAAAGGGTTAAGGTTAGGGTAAGGGTTAGCTAAAAGGGTTAAGGTTAGGGTTTGGGGAAGGGTTAGCTAAAAGGGTTAAGGTTAGGGTTAGGGAAGGGTTAGCTAAAAGGGTTAAGTTAAGGTTAGGCTTAGGGAAGGGTTAGGAGTTTGTTATGGTTACTATAACTAGCTATAACGGTTTGTTAGGGTTACTATAACTAGCTTACCGAGTTTGTTATGGTTACTATAACTAGCTATAACGTGTTTGTTATGGTTACTATAACTAGCTATAACGTGTTTGTTATGGTTACTATAACTAGCTATACCGTGTTTGTTATGGTTACTATAACTAGCTATACCGTGTTTGTTATGTTACTATAACTAGCTATACCGTGTTTGTTATGTTACTATAACTAGCTATACCGTGTTTGTTATGTTACTATAACTAGCTTAAGGGGATGGGGGGTGGTATATGGCCAATATATCACGGTTAAGTCTCTGCACAGCCCGGGAAACGTCTGCAGTGGCCAATCAGCATTTACTGTGATATGGCCTCAGCAGAACTCTGGCATACTTCTCGCGAGCAGCTCAGAGCTGTTGTGAAGGAAGTGAGTTTGTGTTTATACAGGAAGTCCCCCCCCCCCCAGCTACCTTCAACCTGTCATGTCAATGCGGAGCCGTCCGCATCGTAACTATTGTAAAGTGACTGTTCCACTGGATGTCATAAGGTGAATTTGTAAGTCGCTCTGGATAAGAGCGTCTGCTAAATGACTTAAAATGTAAATGTAATGTAAATGGGAAGGGTTAGGGGAAGGGTTAGGGTTAGGGTTAGGTTAGCTAAAAGGGTTAAGGTTAGGGTTAGGGAAGGGTTAGCTAAAAGGGTTAATGTTAGGGGAAGGGTTAGCTAAAAGGGTTAAGGTTAGGGTTAGGGAAGGGTTAGCTAAAAGGGTTAAGGTTATGGTTAGCTAAAAGGGAAGGGTTAGCTAAAAGGGTTAAGGTTAAGGTTAGGTTAGGGGAAGGGTTAGCTAAAAGGGTTAAGGTTAGGGAAGGGTTAGCTAAAAGGGTTAAGGTTAGGGTTAGGGGAAGGGTTAGCTAAAAGGGTTAAGGTTAGGGTTCGGGGAAGGGTTAGCTAAAAGGGTTAAGGTTAGGGTTAGGGGAAGGGTTAGCTTGCATGCTAAGTAGTTGCAAAGTAGCTAAAAAGTAGTAATTAGTATCATGCTATTTGAGCATTACGGATTTACATTTACTATGTTACATCCTGTATATGAGACCAGGCTGGTCTATGTCATGGAGCAGGTGTTCCTCATGTTGTTTTTACACTCAGTGCATGTGGACATTGTACAATCAATTGGTGAGAGAGAGAGCCTTAAATATCACATTAATTTGTACATATCCACTGTGTACATGAATTGCGGTAAAGTTGGTTCCTGTTTCAGTCACATCTTTGGTCATATTCGCGTATGTCAAACAAAGACACCCTAAATGATTGGTTGCCAATAGAGCCTCCCACATTGCAGGCGTTGGCTGCAAGATGAAGTTGGTGAAACAACTTCCGTCTCACTTGTTACTCTAACCCCACCCCAACTGCTCTAGCCCCACCCCAACCGCTCTATCCCCACCCCCCTAACCCAACTTCCTTCCCTATCCAACCGCCACCCAGGAAGATAACCAGAGAGAGAAACGAGTGTTATGTTTACTGTTAATTTCTGATTGTTTATTTTCCCTCTCTGCCTCTCTCTCTCTCTCGCTCTCTCTCCCTTACGCGTGTGGGTCAATACTTAGGAGATTTTAGAGGTCACCGCAATGGATGCTTCCCTCTGATCTGATTTATAAGGGCAAACGTGATGTTAGTCCATCACACTACAAAACCATACTATAAAACAGGGCCACCACTGACCATGATTGGGTTTAAATATGTTCAAGCACGTACTGCCCTTCAAAGCAACTCTGAAGCCTCAATCTCAAACTATATAGAACATCTACTCTACAGTATATATTTAATCCGTATGGTAGATAGTAGCTACTGGTCCATATGGTATAATATCTATATCATATATTTGGCTAAACCTCATGTATGGGCCTTGGGTGTGGTCCCCTTTCTCATGGTCATACATGTCTGTATACAGCCAGGGGAAGGGAGGAAGGGATGTGGAGGAAGGGGGAGAGGAGGAGGAGGAGGGAGGGGTGTTATTGTGTCAAACCCATCCCTCTCACGCCACACGGTTGGGAGAGAGAGGCAGGGAGAGAAAGAGAGGGAAAGAGAGAGAAAGAGAGAGAGAGAGTGCTCAGCCACCCATGAGTTATTCATATTCTAATTAAGCTAGTCAATAAAGGCATGTGGGCACGCGAGGAGAGGAGAGGCTGTTTGCCACCCTGAAACAACAGTCATGGTCTTGCAGCACAATGGGCTTAGTCCCTGCCGAATATCTCTCTCTCTCTTTCCTTCTCTCTCTCTCTCCCTCTCCCCTCCCTCTCTCTCCCTCTCTCTCCCTTGTGTATGTCTCTTGGGGGTGAATGCGAGGTCCAGGGCTGCGTGTTTGTGCATTCTGTTAAAAGGTCCTTTCTGGAGGAATAATCAATGATCAGAGATCCTCACCTTCTAGTTAGTACATTCACTTTCTTGTTCAGGGTTTTTGCCCTTGTCACTGAGTATCAGGAACGGACTAGTACCAGAAATCGTCCGGTGTATTTTACACACAACAGACCATTTTTTGTCTAAAGGCCCTCCTTATTAGCCAAATATTTTGTGCGAAACCCTACATTTTGACTGGCCCACTGGGCTTAAAATGGACTAGAACATCTGGCATTTGCCAGAACTGCCCTGTGGCCAGTCTACCGCTGCTGGGCATAAAAAATCATTCACACTGGTATTCTTGATGCTTCCAACAACTGAATGGATCTTATTTACTAACATTTCAGCCAAACAACCTTCATCAGGGTGTTTAATCACTGAACACGCCGACATCTCACATTCTGGAGGGAGATTATCAATGTATAAAGAATGTTACAGGGAATCAATAAAGCATACCAGAGATATCCTGTCTCTGTGAAAAGCAACTGCTTCTCCAGAGGGAGACATGTCCGATCTAATGCATGCATCCTGGCATAGCTGATCCCAAATGGACCGTGAAGAGTGTTGTCTATCTGTAACCCATATTAATCATTTTGTATGTACTGTATTCATTGCTGAATTACAGTTGTAAATGCATGAAATCTAATTCTATAAAAGTGATTAGAACGTTTAGGACAGCGGCTAAGTAGCGCCTTTGTGTCCATCGTGTGACTATGTATGTATCTGACAGCCTGTTGAAAAACAGTCAAACACACACTCACACTCATAAACCAGTCACAACACACACTCACACACACACACACTCACACACTCACACGCACACACACACACACACACACACACACACACACACACTCACACACACACACACTCACACACTCGCACTCACGCACACGCACACGCACACGCACACGCACACACACACACACTCACACTCACACTCACACTCACACTCACACACTCACACTCACACACTCACACACACTCACACTCACACACTCACACTCACACTCACACACACTCACTCACTCACTCACACACACACACACACACACACACACACACACACACACACACACACTCCCTGACTCCAGTGAATGGCAGCCCTGTCATGGTCTCTCACTTCTTCTTCTACCCTCTAGCTATATAGCTACTCTGCCTCTTGACGGTCGTCTGGTCATGGCACACAGGTCAGCTCAGACACACAGCAGGTGGTCTATACATACTACACTCCATGGTAGAGGATAGAGGACCACTTGACTGAGGAGAGTCTATGTCTGCGTCCCAAATGGCATCCTATTCCCAATGGGCACTGGTATAAGTAAGTGCACTATATAGGGAATATGATGCCACTTAGAAGGCAGTATATATGGGGGCGGCAGGGTAGCCTAGTGGTTAGAGCATTGGACTAGTAACCGGAAGGTTGCAAGTTCATATCCCCAAGCTGACAAGGTACAAATCTGTTGTTCTGCTCCTGAACAGGCAGTTAACCCAGTGTTCCTAGGCTGTCATTGAAAGTAAGAATTTGTTCTTAACTGACTTGCCTAGTTAAATAATGGCAAAATATATGTAATGGGATGGACAGTCACAAGGCTGTGTACCCACAATGGATCTGTAGTTATACCATTAGAGGTTATTTGCTAAATGACTTAAATGTAATGTAAATGTTATTTCAAGAACAGATGTCTTTTTTCCCCCTTTCTGTTCCTTTGTGAGTGGGAAGGTTCCTCTGAACTGACAACGAGGAACCATGAAACAGACACACAACTTTCAGCTGCATTAAAGATGTATAGAAAGAAACAAAGAAAGAAAACACATTCGGTTTTGGTTTTCGGTTTTCAGACCAAATGGAGAGTTTTGATTTCACAAGTGCCCGAGTGTTTGCATGTTTTTATTCAACAACAATTCTCTGTCCATGACTGCCATTTTGTATAGTCAGAAGGTTAGAATTACGAGAGCGAACGAAGCCCCTCAGATCATGGTTACTGTCCCAAATGGTACCCTATTCCCTATTGAGTGCACTACTTTCGATCAGGGCCCATAGGGAATAGGGTGCCATTTGGGATGTATCCCAGGGCAATCTGGGAGGCACACTGCTAAGTGTCTCAGTAGAGCTCTCCAGATTTGGTATGCATCTGTTATCTGCTGTCGTAGAGTGGTATTTCTGACCCTCAGATGGTGAGTAACTTCAAGTTGTCTCATGGAATTCATTCTTCAGTACAAATCCCTCCCTTCTCTCCTTGGGGGTCCTCTTCTCTCATTCCCCAAATGTGTCCAATATCAGCTGCCTCCATGGGAAATGCCATAGACTAGAAACGTCATAGCGTCGCAATGTATGTGAATGATAGGAATTTCCTCTGTCCGTCTGGTCTGGTCTGGTCTGGTCTCGTGTAACAGGGTAGCCTAGCCATATACAGTACCAGCCAAAAGTTCGGACACACCTACTAATTCCAGTGTTTTTCTTTATTTAGACTATTTTCTACATTGTAGAATAGTAGTGAAGACATCAAAACTATGAAATAACACATATGGAATCATGTAGCAACCAAAAACAAATCAAAAAGCATTCCAGGTGAAGCTTGTTGAGAGAATGCCAAGAGTGGCCAAAGCTGTCATCAAGGCAAAGGGAGGCTAGTTTAAATAATCTCAAATATAAAATATACTTAAGATTTGTTTAACACCTTTTTGGTTACAACAGGATTCCATATGTGTTATTTCATAGTTTTGATGTCTTCACTAGTATTCTACAATGTAGAAAATAGTACAAATAAAGAAAACCCCTTGAATGAGTAGGTGTCCACACTTTTGACTGGTACTGTACATGAATGATAGGAATGGAATTCTCTCAGTCTGTACAATATCAGGGTGGAAGGAGGTGACAGGCGCAGACAGAGGAGGTAGAGGAAAACACAATAGACTGAATGGCTGAGGGTGTGTGTGTGTGTGTGTGTGTGTGTGTGTGTGTGTGTGTGTGTGTGTGTGTGTGTGTGTGTGTGTGTGTGTGTGTGTGTGTGTGTGTGTGTGTGTGTGTGTGTGTGTGTGTGTGTGCGTGTGCAGGCATCTGTGTTTGTGTCTGTGTGTACTTGCGTGCCAGTGTGAACTTGCATGCATGTGCGTGGGTGCGTTTGTAGTGCATGCCAGCGTATGTGTGTGTGTGCATCCCGCCCCCTCTCTTGAATCCATCATATTGTTGTGACGAGGCTGTTCTGAGCAGTGTGCCGTTGCTGTAGACCCCCTTTTAATCACTTCCCTGCATCGTATGTCCTCGCTGAAGGAAGGGGATGGAGAAAGATAGCATTTCCTTTCAACAAAACCGTCGCCTGGTGGCTTTCTGTTTAGAAGTGTCTTTTCAGAGGTAGTTGCTGGGGGGTTGTTGTGTACTGTATGGATGTGGTCAGGGAGGGAGGGAGAGAGGATTAGTAACCTGAGAAGGAGGAGATGAGTAGTGGAACATCCCAAGGGTGTCTAGTTCAGGGAGAGGACAGACAACGAGATGGAGAGAGAAACAAATAGGATTAAGAGGTTGAATGTAAAGAGGGGTGAGAGGGGAAGAGAGGTGAGAGGGGTGAGAGAGGTGAGAGAGGAAGAGAGGTGAGAGGGGTGAGAGGGGGAAGAGAGGTAGGAGGGGTGAGAGGGGGAAGAGAGGTGAGAGGGGTGAGAAGGGGGGAGGGTGAGAGGGGGAAGAGAGGTGAGAGAGGTGAGAGGGGGAAGAGAGGTGAGAGGGGTGAGAGGGGTGAGAGGGGTGAGAGGGGGAAGAGAGGAAGAGGGGGAAGAGGGTGAGAGGGATGAGGGGTGAGAGGGGGAAGAGAGATGAGAGGGGTGAGAGGGGGAAGAGAGGTGAGAGGGGTGAGAGGGGTGAGAGGGGAAGAGAGGTGAGAGGGGGAAGAGAGGTGAGAGGGGTGAGAGGGGGAAGAGAGGTGAGAGGAGGAAGAGAGGGTGAGAGGGGTGAGAGGGGTGAGAGGGGAAGAGGGGTGAGAGGGGAAAGAGGGGTGAGAGGGGTGAGAGAGGGGGAGAGGGGGAGAGGGGTGAGAGGGGGAAGAGAGGGGAGAGAGGGGAGGGGAGGGGGGAAGAAGAGAGGGGTGAGAGGGGGAAGAGAGGGGTGAGAGGGGAGAAGAGAGGGGTGAGAGGGGGAAGAGGGGGAAGAGAGGGGGAGAGAGGGTGAGAGGGGGAAGAGAGGGGTGAGAGGGGGAAGAGGGTGAGAGGGGTGAGGGGAAGAGAGGGGGAGAGGGGAAGAGGGGAAGAGGGTGAGGGGGAAGGGGTGAGGGGGAAGAGAGGTGAGAGGGGAGAGAGGAAGAGGGAGAGGGGTGGGGGGAGAGAGGGAAGAGAGGGGTGAGAGGGGGAAGAGAGGTGAGAGGGGGAAGGGAGGGGGAGAGGAGTGAGAGGGAAGGAAGAGAGGGGAGAGAGGAATAAGAGGGGAGAGGAGTGAGAGGGGGAAGAGAGGTGAGGGAGGGAAGAGAGGGGGAGACGAGTGAGGGGGAAGAGAGGTAAGAGGGGAAGAGAGGGGGAGAGGGGTGAGGGGGAAGAGACGTGAGAGGGTGAAGAGAGGGGGAGAGATGGAGAGGGGGAAGAAGGAAG
>NC_068439.1:29686003-29808503 GCF_023373465.1 Oncorhynchus keta
GAAACCTGGCACCATCCCTATGGTGAAGCATGGTGGTGGCAGAATCATGCTGTGGGGATGTTATTCAGCGGTAGGGACTGGGAGACTAGTCAGGATCGAGGGAAAGATGAACGGTACAGAGATCCTTGATGAAAACCTGCTCCAGAGCACTTGGGACCACAGACTGGGACGAAGGTTCACCTTCCAATAGGACAATGACCCTAAGCACACAGCCAAGACAAAGAAGTGGCTTCAGGACAAGTCTCAATGTCCTTGAGTGACCCAGCCAGAGCCCGGACTTGAACCCGATCTAACATCTCTGGAGAGACCTGTAAATAGCTGTGCAGCAACACTCCCCATCCAACCTGACAGAGCCCAAGAGGATCTGCAGAGAAGAATGGGGAAAAACTCCCCAGATACAGGTTTGCCAAGTTTATAGCGTCATACCCAAGACACAAGGCTGTTATCGCTGCCAAAGGTGCATCAACAAAGTACTGAGTAAAGGAGCTGAATACTTATGTTAATGTGATATTTAAATTTTTTATTTTCAATACATTTGTTAAAATTTCTAAACAACGGTTTTTATTGTGTAGATTAATGAGGGGAAAAATGTAGATTAAACGTATGAATAAGGCTGTAACATAACAGAATGTGGAAAACGTCAACAGGTCTAAATGCTTTCCGAATGACCTCTATATAAAAGAGAGAGCAAATATATGATGCATGTGGAGGAGAGAGGGCCCGACCAATGTGTTGCAGACATAGACAAACATGTTGTGGTCTGTCTGTTACAGAACGATTACAGAGTCTATCAGACATGTTTTTCTGTCTGTACACTCTTAGACAAAAGGGTTCCAAAAGGGTTATTCAGCTGTCCCCATAGGATAACCCATTTTGGTTCCAGGTATAGCCCTTAGGGGTTCCATGTAGAACCCTCTGTAGAAACACTGTAAACGATAAGGATTCTACCTGGAATCAAAAGGGTTCTACTTGCAACCAAAAAGGGTTCTCCTATTGGGACAGCTGAAGAACCCTTTCAGGTTATAGATAGCACCGTTTTCCCTAAGAGTGTAGGGGAAGTGTCTGACTGACTGACTGACACACACGCACACACACACAAACACACGCACACTCAAGTTGTTAGCCTTGCCTTCCCATGGCTAGCAGGTTGTGTTTTCCCTATGTGTTAACTGTTGGGGGAATCAGATCAGTGTGAGAACCAGACAGCTTGTCATTACCTAAGAGGCTGATCGCGGTGATGTAACACTAGTGTATGCCATCGCTACGGCAACCTGGATCTAGCTGCTCACCGTGACCCTGGAAACCATGCCTGACATAAGACGGCTAATCACCTGCAAACACTGGTTCAGATGTCGGTCTCTCTATCTCTCTTCCATCTTTCTCTCCCTCTTACTCTCCCTCTCTCTCTTTCTCTGTGTCTCTCTCCCTCCATATCCCAAACAGTTTACCAAGTGAAGTCTTACTCAAACATCTTTTACATTCCTCCTATGTGATACATACTGTGCTCTTCACCCCCCCGCTCACCCTTTCTCTTCACTGTCCATCCTACTACATAAACTTAATCTGTTGCCTGCAGACAGACAGAACATAACAGTTCCATAACCTCAGCAGCATTGATAGCAATGAACATTATATATACCGTGTTATTATGAGTTAACTATACTTAACAAAAATATAACGTGCAACCATTTTAAATATTTTACTGAGTTACAGTTCATATGAGGAAATCAGTCAACTGAAATAAATTAATTTGGCCCTAATGTATAGATTTCACATGACTGGAATACAGATATGCATCTGTTGGTCACATTCTTTAAAAAAAGGTAGGGCATGGATTAGAATGCCAGTCAGTATCTATGTGACCACCATTTGCCTCATGCAGATGACACATCTCCTTGATCAGGGTGTTGATTGTGGACTGTGGTATGTTGTCCCACTACTTTTCAATGGCTGTGCAAAGTTTCTGAATATTGGCGGGAACTGGAACGCTCTGTCATACACATCGATCCAGAGCATCCCAAACATGCTCAATGGGTGACAAATCTGGGAGAACTGGGAAATCTTCAGCTTCCAGGAGATGTGGGCCGAATTGTGTACAGATCCTTGTGGCAAGGGGGCATGCATTAGCATGATGAAACTTGAGGTGATGGCAGCGGGTGAATGGCAAACCAGTGGGCCTCAGAATCTCATCACGGTATCTCTGTGCATTCAAATTGCCATAGATAAAATGCAATTCTGTTCATTGTCTGTAGCTAATGCCTTCCAATACCATAACCCCACTGCCACCATGGGACACTCTGTTCACAACATTGACATCAGCAAATCGCTCACCCACACAACGCCGTACTGCCGTCTGCCGGTACAGTTGAAACCAGGATTTGTCCGTGAAGAGTACACTTCTCCAGCATGCCAGTGGCCATTGAAGGTGAGAATTTGCCTACTAAAGTCGGTGAGGACGATGAGCACGCAGATGAGCTTCCCTGAGACTGTTTCTGACAGTGTGTGCAGACATTTTTTGGTTGTGCAAACCCACAATTTTATCAGCTGTCCAGGTGACTGGTCTCAGACGATCTTGCGGGTGAAGAAGACGGATGTGGAGGTCCTTTGGCACTGCCAAATTCTGCCAAAACGACATTGGAGGCGGCTTATGGTAGAGACATTTACATTAAATGATCTGGCAAAAGCTCTGGTGGACATTCCTGCAGTCAGCATGCCAACTGCAAGCTCCCTCAAAACTTGAGACATCTGTGGCATTGTGTTGTGTAACAAAACTGCACATTTTAGAGGGACCTTTTATTGTCCCCAGCACAAGGTACACCTGTGTACTGATCATGCTGTGTACTGATCAGCTTCTTGATATGCCACATCTGTCAGCTGGATGGATTATCTTGGCAAAGGAGAAATGCTATTTTATTTCAGCTCCTGAAACCAACACTTTATGTTGCATTTATATTTTTGTTCAGTATAGTACACTACTTTTTGACCAGGGTACATAGGAACCAGTGGGGGCTGCTGAGGGGAGGACGGATCATAATAATAGCTGGAATGGAGTAAATGGAATGACATCAAAGAAATGGAAACCATGTGTTTGATGTATTTGATACCATTCCCCAATGAAGTTGCCACCAACCTCCTGTGATAGGAACTCTGGTCAGACGTAGTGCACAGAACAGGGAACATAGTGTCATTGTGAACGCAGCCCAGGTTATGAAACTGATCCTAGATGATATTGATCTCGTCTTTAACTTCTACACAGTTTCATCTACTAACTTCGTACTCCACTAGCAGAAAAAAGGTATAAGAAACGGAACAGAGGTGAAAATGTGAGATGCACATGAATGCATGGACGCGCACAGATGTGTCGGCATTCACACACGCACACATGAACATACAGAGCGACTGAGGGCGAGAGACACACACAGAGAATATAAGATAGCACAGAAGCAACACCTTTACCACTTACATGGTAAAACAGGAGAGTCAAATATTATTTCATCTTTCTCTTACTGTACCTTGTGACCTGTCTTTCATAGCAGAGCAGACGTTGGAAGCCTCTCTTAACAGACAAACATGAAATCAGTCAACTACCCCCCATAGACGACATGCTCGCAGTCAAACCCCTTTCTTTACTGCCCTCTCTGGTACCAGACCACACAACCAACGCATGATAAATGTTAACGATAAAAAGTCCTGCTCTTGGTTTCCTACTTTAATATAGACTGGATATAAAATCTCAGCTTCCATTTTGGTATTTACTGTAACTAAAACGGGAAACTGTCAGAAAAGAGTCATGCTTTTTGGAGCTGAATCAAGACATGGCAGGCTTTACACGGTATTGAGATTTTGTGAAATGCTATTGCTTTCACTGGCTTTCTTTGCTGTTATAAGTTTTAGGAGAGCTGACTACTGTTGGGCTAACCAGTAGGACAGGCAGCAAGGCATCGCAAACAGCTGAAATGACAACTGGACACTTTGGTATCGAACGCAGTTTGGGTTGTACTGCGTCCTCTAATTGAGTAGTGTTATCTGACACGTCAAATAGTGGAACAGGTACAACCCAAATGTCGTTTGATACTTGGACGGGTCATTTGATACTTGGACGGGTCGTTTGATACTTGGACGGGTCGTTTGATACTTGGACGGGTCGTTTGATACTTGGACGGGTCATTTGATACTTGGACAGGTCGTTTGATACTTGAACAGGTCGTTTGATACTTGGACGGGTCATTTGATACTTGGACGGGTCGTTTGATACTTGGACGGGTCGTTTGATACTTGGACGGGTCGTTTGATACTTGGACGGGTCATTTGATACTTGGACGGGTCATTTGATACTTGGACGGGTCATTTGATACTTGGACGGGTCGTTTGATACTTGGACGGGTCATTTGATACTTGGACGGGTCATTTGATACTTGGACGGGTCATTTGATACTTGGACGGGTCATTTGATACTTGGACGGGTCGTTTGATACTTGGACGGGTCCTCGTGGACGGGAGCTGACCCTCCTAGTCTACATGTGTATGACCATGACTAACTCTAACCTCCAGGTCTACATGTATAAGATTACTGTACAATTAAGATACAGTGTATACAGTAGGCAGATCAGCAGGGCTCTATACTAGCCTATTTCCCCTCCATCCGATAGCAGGGACTGACTGGCTAGTCTCTTCATCTCCTTACTCCTCCATGCACCCTCTGGGACTTCCAGGAAGATTTTAACCCACTTAACCACAATTTGTTTCCAAGTTGTCACCGTAAAGCCCTAATTATTTTCATTTCTGATGATTCCAATTTATTTCATGTGATTAGTGATTCATTTATGACCCTCGTTTTAAGGTCAACTCTGTTACATGAACTGAACTATCGTTTTAATCAAAATAAACATTGGACATCTGATAGTCAAATCATAGTGTAGAAGCAGGTGATCTGGTTCCACTCTTTTTGGTCATCTTCTTGTGTTTAGTGGTGGGAAACGGGCAGAAGACGTCAACCCTGTTACCAATAGATAGAATGGATAGAAATGTTGAATATTCTCCCTGTCACAAGGGGATTTATTTCTGATTTAAGATGAAATTGTCAACCCTGTTACTTTATTTGGCACTTGATAGGCATTTACTACAGTCTTTTTTTCTCCCCACTTTTTATGAATAAAAAAAAGCTTTAAGTGGAACATGTGCTCTTTGTGACAGAATGTTAAAATTAAGTGAAATAAAAATCTGCAAGTTACACATCTCAAAACGCACCGAAGTGGTGGAAGGAGCCTAATGTATGTGACACTGTGTGATTCTGTAGCAGCGGAGGCTGTGACTTCCTACAAAACTCTCAAGCTGGTGTTCACGAAACATTCGCTGCTGTGTGATTAACATTGTCTCTGCTTTTGTTCTGGAGGTGTCTCTCTGCTGCAACTTATAATAAACCGGATAGATCCCCTTTACAATGCTCCATGCATGTTTAGTACACAAACACAGGCCTTGTCTAGACTTGACAGTTCATGCAGCTTTTGTATTCTGATCATGGAGTTCTGATCATGGAATTCCTCAAACATAATGCTTCTACACCTACATTTAAATGCGTCTACCATGTCCATATTGTGTTTACGACTCCCTTTTCAGTGCTATATTCAAATGCCAGAATGCATTCTGATGGTGGAACACTCCAAATATGATAATAACACAACAACAACTTGGTGACAGTTGCCTAAGTAACCAGTTTACCTCTGTAACTAGCCAGCGTTTTTCTACATAAGCTATCGAGCTAGCTAGCATTTATGAAGCCAGCAAACACATTCCTCACACGCTAGGAACATAGTTCTTCCAAGTTTAATGACAAAAAGGTGCCTCGCTCACAAAACACAAGTTTTCTTCAGACTGATGTGCTGATGACATTGCCCATTGTATGCGCATTCGGTGCCAGTATCATCTTGTCAACAACTATACAATAGTTATTATCATTTGGCCTCTGTATCGTGAGCTTCTGTTTATACCACCACACGGTAATGCAGCACAAATTTTAAATATTGAACATAAGCGGTACACAGAACACACCAGAGCCTAGTGTGGCATCCTAACCATAGCGTTGCGGAATGCTCTCCATTGACAATGCATGACTTCCGCCAGAACGCTAAGAGTTTGATGCATCTGGTGGACATAAAGCTTCAAGAGGAGAAATCTCAGTCTGGATGGATTTCTCCTCAGTCTAGATAGATTTCCTCTCAGTCTGGATGGGTTTCTCCTCAGTCTGGATAGATTTCTCCTCAGTCTGGATGGATTTCTCTTCAGTCTGGATAGATTTCTCCTCAGTCTGGATGGATTTCTCCTCAGTCTGGATGGATTTCTCCTCAGTCTGGATGGATTTCTCTTCAGTCTGGATGGATTTCTCCTCAGTCTGGATGGATTTCTCTTCTCAGTCTGGATGGATTTCTCTTCTCAGTCTGGATGGATTTCTCTTCTCAGTCTGGATGGATTTCTCTTCTCAGTCTGGATGGATTTCTCTTCTCAGTCTGGATGGATTTCTCTTCTCAGTCTGGATGGATTTCTCTTCTCAGTCTGGATGGATTTCTCTTCTCAGTCTGGATGGATTTCTCTTCTCAGTCTGGATGGATTTCTCTTCTCAGTCTGGATGGATTTCTCTTCTCAGTCTGGATGGATTTCCTCTCAGTCTGGATGGATTTCCTCTCAGTCTGGATGGATTTCCTCTCAGTCTGGATGGATTTCCTCTCAGTCTGGATGGATTTCCACTCAGTCTGGATGGATTTCTCCTCAGTCTGGATGGATTTCTCCTCAGTCTGGATGGATTTCCACTCAGTCTGGATGGATTTCCTCTCAGTCTGGATGGATTTCTCCTCAGTCTGGATGGATTTCTCCTCAGTCTGGATGGATTTCTCCTCAGTCTGGATGGATTTCTCCTCAGTCTGGATGGATTTCTCCTCAGTCTGGATGGATTTCTCCTCAGTCTGGATGGATTTCTCCTCAGTCTGGATGGATTTCTCCTCAGTCTGGATGGATTTCTCCTCAGTCTGGATGGATTTCTCCTCAGTCTAGATAGATTTCTCCTCAGTCTGGATGGATTTCTCCTCAGTCTGGATGGGTTTCTCCTCAGTCTGGACACAGGCTACTGAAAGCACATACAATGGGCGATGTCATCAGGCCACAAGTCTCCAGAAAATCTGTGTTTTGAGAGCGAGAGGAACCTGTTTTATTAAGGAAATATTTATAAATGGCATTTATAAATGCTAGCCAGTTAGCTGGCTTATTTAGATGACTTATGCTAACCTGTTTGCAATCCCTTTAGCTTTGCTAGCTAGCTTGGTGACTAGTTACAGAGGTTAGCTGGCTAGTTAGGCTACTGCTATTAAGTTGTTGTTTTATCAGATTTAGCGTGTTCCAGAGTTTGCAGAATGCATACTAGCATGAATAAAAAATAACAATACATTTGAATATAGCGCGGGAAAAGGGAATCCGGAAACAATGTGGACACGATAGATTTAGCTGTAGAAGCATTACATGTTCGGAATTCCATGATCAGAAACAAAAGCTATATGAACTGCCAAGTCTAGGCCCCTGATGACTTGAAGTAATCAGACAGATCATCTGAACAGATCC
The DNA here is from genome assembly GCF_023373465.1 of Oncorhynchus keta. Classification (NCBI taxonomy): domain Eukaryota; kingdom Metazoa; phylum Chordata; class Actinopteri; order Salmoniformes; family Salmonidae; genus Oncorhynchus; species Oncorhynchus keta. The sequence continues at coordinate 29,693,609 of NC_068439.1, forward strand.
GACCACAATGCGATCTTCATATTCAAATAACAGAAGTTGTATGTACAGTGTAGACACAGATGTGTCTATGTAGAAGTTGCTGGTCACAATCCCATCAATATTCCCCATTGTGCTTGTGGACATGATAACCAGCCTCACTTTGTAAACAAACAAAATAAAATAAAAAAATTAGTTGTGGCAAGTATTTTGAAAAAAATTGTCAAACTGAAATCATACTCAAAGACGCCTGTTTCCAATGAGCTTTTATCTTTCTCAACAAAATCAAATGGTTTAGTTTTCAATGAGCTACAATTAATAAAGGACTGGGAGTAATCAAAGAAAATGGCCGTGTAATCAATGATCCAACTCCTTGTGACTTGGCAACCATACAGGAAGTACTATTTGAGGAACAAGAAATAGGGTAAGTAGAATCAGCGTTAAGCTCTTGATCTGCAGTGAAGGAAAGTGACGACAGGACAAGAGCAGGTTCCTCAGGGGACTAAGTGGATCACAGACACTTTCTTCTTTGGTGGATTAGCTACTCATCCTGCTGGGCCGCCCTGGTGAAACCAGACCAAGTAGGTATTAACACAGTGACACAGTTCCTCTCAGCTCTTCTCCACTCAGCCTGTCTCCACTGGCTTTACCAGTAGATAAACTATACACACTCCTGCTCACAAAAACAGCACTTGGTCTCCACGAGTCCATGAGTGAGTTTTAATAAACATTGTGAACAAGTCAACAGCCTACAGCTGTTATTTTGCTCTGTGTTTACTTTACATATCTGCATGTGTATTAGTTTGTCAGTGTGTGAAAGGATCTGAGCCCCCGTGTGTGTGTGTGTGTGTGTGTGTGTGTGTGTGTGTGTGTGTGTGTGTGTGTGTGTGTGTGTGTGTGTGTGTGTGTGTGTGTGTGTGTGTGTGTGTGTGTGTGTGTGTGTGTGTGTGTGTGTGTGTGTGTGCGTGTGTGTGTGTGTGTGTGTGTGTGTGTGTGTGTGTGTGTGTGTGTGTGTGTGTGTGTGTGTGTGTGCGTGCGTGCGTGCGTGCGTGCGTGCGTGCGTGCGTGCGTGCGTGCGTGCGTGCGTGCGTGCGTGCGTGCGTGCGTGCGTGCGTGCGTGCGTGCGTGCGTGCGTGCGTGCCCGTGCGTGCGTGCGTGCGTGCGTGCGTGCGTGCGTGCGTGCGTGCGTGCGTGCGTGCGTGCGTGCGTGCGTGCGTGCGTGCGTGCGTGCGTGTGTGCGTGCGTGCGTGCGTGTGCGTGCGTGCGTGCGTGCGTGCGTGCGTGCGTGCGTGCGTGCGTGCGTGCGTGCGTGCGTGCGTGCGTGCGTGCGTGCGTGCGTGCGTGCGTGCGTGCGTGCGTGCGTGCGTGCGTGCGTGCGTGCGTGCGTGCGTGCGTGCGTGTGTGTATGCGTGTGTTCCAACACCCCACACAATGGAACTGTAAACATTAGGCAGTATTTTATGACTGGCAGTGGTTCATGCAATGCAGAAATGCAGAATAGTGTGCAGAAGTACAAGAATGGCCATGCATGGTTCTTCCAGTAGTACTACTCTTCTCTTGGCTGTGGGCTAGAAGTGAATATGGCCAAGCAGGCTTTTGTGTCCTTGCACTGGAAAGGCCTTGTCCCTGTCCCCTCTCTACTCTGCTCTGTAAATCCTTGGCACTGGGTTCCCAGCAATCAATGTGCTACGAGTACTAGGGAAAAGAGTGGAGAAGGTCAAATAGGGAGCTTGCAAAGAACCGCAGTTTGTTCACAGACAGGCCTAGAGACAGAAACAGAGAGTGAGCGAGGGAGAGCGACAGTTTGTTCACAGACAGGCCTAGAGACAGAGACAGAGTGAGCGAGGGAGTGCGACAGAGAGAGACAGAGAACATTGTGGCCATGCAGGGACTGGTGAAGGGAGAGACAGAGGGGTGTGGGACAGAGAAAGGACCAGGAGACGGAGGAGAAAGAATGGAAGAGAGAGAAAGGAAAAGAGAAGAGTGAGCCATGCTGGACAGTGAGGTAAAGAGTTCATGCCAACAAGAAATAAGGACGATGGAGAGATGTATAATTTTACAGCACCGAGCACAAAAAAACAAAGATGAAAAGACAAAACAAAGTACAACTCCTCCTAGTTTCCACACTAACCGTTTGTGGACACATGGACAGTATATGTTTACGCTGTATGCGTTTGTATATAAAGGGCGTGCATATGTGTGTCTGTCTGACAAGCGCTTGCTTTATAGGGGTTAATCCATTGAGTAGACAGAACATGGGTGGGGTACATAACTTTTATCCCTAACATGGCCGCTATAGCGACTACATCTGAGAGACAAATACATTCATTCATATTTCTGAATGATGTCATCTCTGCCATCCAAAACGCTTTGCCCTGTAATTAACAATTTTCTGGCTATAGTACAGTAGTTGGCTGCAGTAAATACTGGGGGAAAAGATGGCAGCGTGGAGAGGTAACACAAGGTCTATATGGCCACAGGAGCTGACTGGTTTATAGTTCATCTCAGCCCAAATCAGTTTAAAAGGACAGCTGGATGAACTGATTATACGGCCATTAAAAAGGCATGTTGCTCCAAGTCATATTCAGTTGCCAATTAATTGGCATGGTATAACATGGCAAACACTGTAAGGCTGACAGCTACAGTGTCAGAGTCAATTGGATGCCAGCAGGTTTGTTCCATTCATGTGGAAATGGTTTGGTGAACCACACTTGCGTGATGAGTAACCTTGCTTGAGAGTAAAGTCCCCAAGCTCATACTTAGGCTTCAGCTCAACAGGCTAGCACAGTCTTGTGTAATGCAGGAGACCTGGGTTCAGGTCCTTTAATGATAATGATACTATAGCGAACCCAGGTTGCTGGAGTGAAAGGCAAACACCATACACATCGTGCCAATAGGGTTAACCCACTTGGTGAGAATTGTAACATGGTTCATATAGCTAGGATCAGTACATTTCCCCCTCCAAATGTCAAGGCACGTCCCCGTGCTTCAACTAACCTCAGCCCCCTCACACGTCCCCGTGCTTCAACTAACCTCAGCCCCCTCACACGTCCCCGTGCTTCAACTAACCTCAGCCCCCTCACACGTCCCAGTGCTTCAACTAACCTCAGCCCCCTCACACGTCCCCGTGCTTCAACTAACCTCAGCCCCCTCACACGTCCCAGTGCTTCAACTAACCTCAGCCCCCTCACACGTCCCAGTGCTTCAACTAACCTCAGCCCCCTCACACGTCCCAGTGCTTCAACTAACCTCAGCCCCTCACACGTCCCAGTGCTTCAACTAACCTCAGCCCACTCACACGTCCCAGTGCTTCAACTAACCTCAGCCCCTCACACGTCCCCATGCTTCAACTAACCTCAGCCCCTCACACGTCCCAGTGCTTCAACTAACCTCAGCCCCCTCACACGTCCCCGTGCTTCAACTAACCTCAGCCCCTCACACGTCCCAGTGCTTCAACTAACCTCAGCCCCTCACACGCCCCGTGCTTCAACTAACCTCAGCCCCCTCACACGTCCCCCGTGCTTCAACTAACCTCAGCCCCTCACACGTCCCAGTGCTTCAACTAACCTCAGCCCCCTCACACGTCCCAGTGCTTCAACTAACCTCAGCCCCTCACACGTCCCCGTGCTTCAACTAACCTCAGCCCCCTCACACGTCCCAGTGCTTCAACTAACCTCTGCCCCTCACACGTCCCAGTGCTTCAACTAACCTCAGCCCCTCACACGTCCCAGTGCTTCAACTAACCTCAGCCCCTCACACGTCCCAGTGCTTCAACTAACCTCAGCCCCTCACACGTCCCCGTGCTTCAACTAACCTCAGCCCCTCACACGTCCCCGTGCTTCAACTAACCTCAGCCCCTCACACGTCCCCGTGCTTCAACTAACCTCAGCCCCTCACACGTCCCCGTGCTTCAACTAACCTCAGCCCCCTCACACGTCCCCGTGCTTCAACTAACCTCAGCCCCTCACACGTCCCCCAACTAACCTCAGCCCCTGCATCCCAGTGCTTCAACTAACCTCAGCCCCCTCACACGTCCCCGTGCTTCAACTAACCTCAGCCCCTCACAACCTCAGCCCCCTCGTCCCCGTGCTTCAACTAACCTCTGCCCCCTCACACGCCCCAGTGCTTCAACTAACCTCAGCCCCTCACACGTCCCAGTGCTTCAACTAACCTCAGCCCCTCACACGTCCCAGCCCCTCACACGTGCTTCAACTAACCTCAGCCCCTCACACGTCCCAGTGCTTCAACTAACCTCAGCCCCTCACACGTCCCCGTGCTTCAACTAACCTCAGCCCCTCACACGTCCCAGTGCTTCAACTAACCTCAGCCCCCTCACACGTCCCCGTGCTTCAACTAACCTCAGCCCCCTCACACGTCCCCGTGCTTCAACTAACCTCAGCCCCCTCACACGTCCCCCCGTGCTTCAACTAACCTCAGCCCTCACACGTCCCCGTGCTTCAACTAACCTCAGCCCCTCACACGTCCCAGTGCTTCAACTAACCTCAGCCCCTCACACGTCCCCGTGCTTCAACTAACCTCAGCCCCTCACACGTCCCCGTGCTTCAACTAACCTCAGCCCCTCACACGTCCCAGTGCTTCAACTAACCTCAGCCCCCTCACACGTCCCCGTGCTTCAACTAACCTCAGCCCCTCACACGTCCCTTCAGTGCCCCGTGCTTCAACTAACCTCAGCCCCCTCACACGTCCCCGTGCTTCAACTAACCTCAGCCCCTCACACGTCCCCGTGCTTCAACTAACCTCAGCCCCCTCAGCCCCTACGTCCCCGTGCTTCAACTAACCTCAGCCCCTCACACGTCCCCGTGCTTCAACTAACCTCAGCCCCTCACACGTCCCCGTGCTTCAACTAACCTCAGCCCCCTCACACGTCCCCGTGCTTCAACTAACCTCAGCCCCCTCACACGTCCCCGTGCTTCAACTAACCTCAGCCCCCTCACACGTCCCCGTGCTTCAACTAACCTCAGCCCCCTCACACGTCCCCGTGCTTCAACTAACCTCAGCCCCCTCACACGTCCCCGTGCTTCAACTAACCTCAGCCCCCTCACACGTCCCAGTGCTTCAACTAACCTCAGCCCCCTCACACGTCCCAGTGCTTCAACTAACCTCAGCCCCTCACACGTCCCCGTGCTTCAACTAACCTCAGCCCCCTCACACGTCCCCGTGCTTCAACTAACCTCAGCCCCCTCACACGTCCCCGTGCTTCAACTAACCTCAGCCCCCTCACACGTCCCAGTGCTTCAACTAACCTCAGCCCCCTCACACGTCCCCGTGCTTCAACTAACCTCAGCCCACTCACACGTCCCAGTGCTTCAACTAACCTCAGCCCCCTCACACGTCCCCGTGCTTCAACTAACCTCAGCCCCTCACACGTCCCAGTGCTTCAACTAACCTCAGCCCCCGTGCTTCAACTCCTCAGCCCCTCACACGTCCCCGTGCTTCAACTAACCTCAGCCCCTCACACGTCCCAGTGCTTCAACTAACCTCAGCCCCTCACACGTCCCCCCGTGCTTCAACTAACCTCAGCCCCTCACACGTCCCAGTGCTTCAACTAACCTCAGCCCCCTCACACGTCCCAGTGCTTCAACTAACCTCAGCCCCTCACACGTCCCAGTGCTTCAACTAACCTCAGCCCCTCACACGTCCCCGTGCTTCAACTAACCTCAGCCCCTCACACGTCCCCGTGCTTCAACTAACCTCAGCCCCTCACACGTCCCCGTGCTTCAACTAACCTCAGCCCCTCACACGTCCCCGTGCTTCAACTAACCTCAGCCCCTCACACGTCCCCGTGCTTCAACTAACCTCTGCCCCTCACACGCCCCCGTGCTTCAACTAACCTCAGCCCCTCACACGTGTGCTTCAACTAACCTCAGCCCCTCACACGTCCCCGTGCTTCAACTAACCTCAGCCCCCTCACGTCCCCGTGCTTCAACTAACCTCAGCCCCTCACACGTCCCCGTGCTTCAACTAACCTCAGCCCCCTCACACGTCCCAGTGCTTCAACTAACCTCAGCCCCCTCCCAGTGCTTCACACGTCCCCGTGCTTCAACTAACCTCTGCCCCTCACACGTCCCCGTGCTTCAACTAACCTCTGCCCCTCACACGTCCCCGTGCTTCAACTAACCTCAGCCCCTCACACGTCCCCGTGCTTCAACTAACCTCTGCCCCCTCACACGTCCCCGTGCTTCAACTAACCTCTGCCCCTCACACGTCCCCGTGCTTCAACTAACCTCTGCCCCTCACACGTCCCCGTGCTTCAACTAACCTCAGCCCCTCACACGTCCCCGTGCTTCAACTAACCTCAGCCCCTCACACGTCCCAGTGCTTCAACTAACCTCAGCCCCCCTCACACGTCCCAGTGCTTCAACTAACCTCAGCCCCTCACACGTCCCCCGCTTCAACTAACCTCTGCCCCTCACACCTCTGCCCCTCCCCCAGTGCTTCAACTAACCTCTGCCCCTCACACGTCCCCAGTGCTTCAACTAACCTCAGCCCCTCACACGTCCCCGTGCTTCAACTAACCTCAGCCCCCTCACACGTCCCAGTGCTTCAACTAACCTCTGCCCCTCACCGCCCCAGTGCTTCAACTAACCTCTGCCCCCTCACACGTCCCAGTGCTTCAACTAACCTCAGCCCCCTCACACGTCCCAGTGCTTCAACTAACCTCAGCCCCTCACACGTCCCCGTGCTTCAACTAACCTCAGCCCCCTCACACGTCCCAGTGCTTCAACTAACCTCAGCCCCTCACACGTCCCAGTGCTTCAACTAACCTCAGCCCCTCACACGTCCCCGTGCTTCAACTAACCTCAGCCCCTCACACGTCCCAGTGCTTCAACTCCCACCTCCTCAGCCCCTCACACGTCCCCGTGCTTCAACTAACCTCTGCCCCTCACACGTCCCCGTGCTTCAACTAACCTCACCCCTCACACGTCCCCGTGCTTCAACTAACCTCAGCCCCTCACACGTCCCAGTGCTTCAACTAACCTCACCCCTCACACGTCCCCGTGCTTCAACTAACCTCTGCCCCCTCACACGTCCCAGTGCTTCAACTAACCTCTGCCCCCTCACACGTCCCCGTGCTTCAACTAACCTCAGCCCCCTCACACGTCCCCGTGCTTCAACTAACCTCAGCCCCCTCACACGTCCCCGTGCTTCAACTAACCTCAGCCCCCTCACACGTCCCAGTGCTTCAACTAACCTCTGCCCCCTCACACGTCCCCGTGCTTCAACTAACCTCACCCCCCTCACACGTCCCAGTGCTTCAACTAACCTCAGCCCCTCACCCGTCCCCGTGCTTCAACTAACCTCACCCCCCCCACCCGTCCCCGTGCTTCAACTAACCTCACCCCCTCACACGTCCCAGTGCTTCAACTAACCTCTGCCCCCTCACACGTCCCCGTGCTTCAACTAACCTCTGCCCCCTCACACGTCCCCGTGCTTCAACTAACCTCAGCCCCCTCACACGTCCCAGTGCTTCAACTAACCTCAGCCCCCTCACACGTCCCAGTGCTTCAACTAACCTCAGCCCCCTCACACGTCCCAGTGCTTCAACTAACCTCTGCCCCCTCACACGTCCCCGTGCTTCAACTAACCTCAGCCCCCTCACACGTCCCCGTGCTTCAACTAACCTCAGCCCCTCACACGTCCCCGTGCTTCAACTAACCTCACCCTCACACGTCCCACACGCCCCCGTGCTTCAACTAACCTCAGCCCCCTCACACGTCCCAGTGCTTCAACTAACCTCAGCCCCCTCACACGTCCCCGTGCTTCAACTAACCTCTGCCCCCTCACACGTCCCCCGTGCTTCAACTAACCTCAGCCCCTCACACGTCCCCGTGCTTCAACTAACCTCAGCCCCCTCACACGTCCCAGTGCTTCAACTAACCTCAGCCCCCCCCTCACACGTCCCCAGTGCTTCAACTAACCTCAGCCCCCTCACACGTCCCCGTGCTTCAACTAACCTCAGCCCCTCACACGTCCCCGTGCTTCAACTAACCTCAGCCCCTCACACGTCCCCGTGCTTCAACTAACCTCAGCCCCTCACCCCCGTCACAACCTCAGCCCCTCAGTGCTTCAACTAACCTCTGCCCCTCACACGTCCCCGTGCTTCAACTAACCTCAGCCCCCTCACACGTCCCCGTGCTTCAACTAACCTCAGCCCCCTCACACGTCCCCGTGCTTCAACTAACCTCAGCCCCCTCACACGTCCCCGTGCTTCAACTAACCTCAGCCCCCTCACACGTCCCCGTGCTTCAACTAACCTCAGCCCCCTCACACGTCCCAGTGCTTCAACTAACCTCAGCCCCCTCACACGTCCCCGTGCTTCAACTAACCTCTGCCCCCTCACACGTCCCCGTGCTTCAACTAACCTCAGCCCCCTCACACGTCCCCGTGCTTCAACTAACCTCAGCCCCCTCACACGTCCCCTTCAACTAACCTCAGCCCCTCACACGTCCCCGTGCTTCAACCTCAGCCCCTCACACGTCCCAGTGCTTCAACTAACCTCAGCCCCCTCACACGTCCCAGTGCTTCAACTAACCTCAGCCCCCTCACACGTCCCCGTGCTTCAACTAACCTCAGCCCCCTCACACGTCCCCGTGCTTCAACTAACCTCAGCCCCCTCACACGTCCCAGTGCTTCAACTAACCTCAGCCCCCTCACACGCCCCCCCAGTGCTTCAACTAACCTCAGCCCCTCACACGTCCCAGTGCTTCAACTAACCTCAGCCCCCTCACACGTCCCCGTGCTTCAACTAACCTCAGCCCCCTCACACGTCCCCGTGCTTCAACTAACCTCAGCCCCTCACACGTCCCCGTGCTTCAACTAACCTCAGCCCCCTCACACGTCCCAGTGCTTCAACTAACCTCAGCCCCTCACACGCCCTCCCGCCCCCGTGCTTCAACTAACCTCAGCCCCTCACACGTCCCAGTGCTTCAACTAACCTCAGCCCCCTCACACGTCCCAGTGCTTCAACTAACCTCAGCCCCTCACACCCCGTCCCCTCAGTGCTTCAACTAACCTCAGCCCCTCACACGTCCCCGTGCTTCAACTAACCTCAGCCCCCTCACACGTCCCCGTGCTTCCAACTACCCTCAGCCCCTCACACGTCCCCGTGCTCCAACTAACTTCAGCCCCCTCACACGTCCCCGTGCTTCAACTAACTTCAGCCCCCTCACACATCTCGGACTGTATTTTCCGATGGCCCCACGGCCGCCATCCCACTTCTGACACCAATGTGGCGTTAGAGGGTCCACTCAATCAGCCAGTTAGCTAACTAGAAGAATGAGGAGATGATAGCTCAAGATGAACCGGGGAACCAGGTTTAAACGGCTTCGAAATACAGGCTAACAGATTGTTAGAAGGGTCGCCCAAAACAATAAACTTATCTGGCTCACTGTATAACTTGGTGGAACTCAGAGATGTTATTGCGGTCTGTCTCGCTCTGACCCCCTTCAACCCCCAAAACTCGTGGCCTATCAGCTATCTGAACTATGGGTAACTCCTCCCCCCATACTCTTGTGTTATCAGGTGTGTGAGAGAGAGAGAGATCAGGAGTGGATAATTAGAGTGTTTTGCCAATAATCACCCATCAGGATCCTCCAGTGAAGAGGCACTTATTTACTGCTATGCTTGAAATAGGACAGCAGCACTGAATGGTACTCTGTATTTGTAGCATGGTCCATCATGGGAATCACTGTGATTGTCTGCAATCATTCTCTCCAGAACCAATTGACGTGGCCACATCATCACTGAAATAGGAGCGAGGTTATCATCGTCGTTACAGACACAGTAACCTGTTATTAGGGTTGGTCGGCAATAACCTGTCATCAAGTGTCCCTTTATGCATATCCTGATTCAAAATCAGACCTATTAGACCAAATAATTGATCGTATAATATCAAACAGAGGCATGACCCCATGCCAGAGAGATTTTATATTAAATAGTTTTAAGTTGTGACCTGCAGCCGAACACTAAGATAAAGACCCTCTCATCATCAGCTGGAGTGGGGATCTCCCTGCCTACATGCCTGACAACTCTTTATGTCATGGTACTGTAATACATGGACTGGGGATGAAAATAAGCCATTATGGTGCTAGGGTTTGGGTTCAATTCCCTCAGGAATCACATACAAATGTATACACTCCCTGTGCTGCAGGACGCTTAGGAAGAAAGTGTGTATTAAGCAGTACATATTGTATCTGATCCTAGCTGCTGTCTCTCTTTAAAACAAACATCTGTTCTTCTTAAACAAGACAGACTTCCATGGCTTTAGGCTACTAACTCAACACTACCTGATATTCCAAGGGATACACACCGTGGACACACAGGGAGAGGGTAAGGGTAGCCTCCAGTCATACGCACAGCACCTGCCCTGTGTAACCCTCAACATCATTCAGACAGCACAGGCAAGCTACAATTAAGGGACATGCAGGGGCCTGTTGCTGAAGGAAGAAGAAATATCATTGAGTTCATCTTTTATTGTGCAATATTCCCCACGATTCAGTTGGCCTACATTAGATGTATTTATTTTTTACGGACAATATAAGCACTGGCCATCTGTTTAAATTGCTTAATAATGACAAAACCCTGTTATACTATAAACATCTAAAGGGAGACTCGTCCACATGTTTGGGCCATTTTTGTCAGTAAATAAAAACAAACACAAAAGATAAACATATTGCCTGAGAGCCTTTGTTTATGTAACTACTTTACTGAACAAACATTGGATTATTTCTGGGAAGAGAGCTCTTTTGAAAGTGTGTGAACATGATGTGAAAATCTCCATTTAGTTGTAACCATCGCCATCTGGTGGCCTTGGTGTGTAATACGCAGACAGAAAGCATCCATTCCAGTTACTGTGCGGAGACAAGCGTATCACTCAGGTTATAAACACACAACTGTTTTTATGGTTTTCCATAAAGAATCAACAATGTTGAACATAAATAAGCACAGAGGTCAACAGACCAATCATTCTGGATCTATGACTGACATGAAATAGACCATTATAAAGTCAGTGCTTTTCATTTTGAGGAATATTGGCTGAAATAACAGGAAATGTCCTTTAGAATCTAATTTGAAATGCATTGTGGGTGACCACTGATCTACAGTATGTCCAAGTTGTTGTGATGAAGGGAAACACTTTTGAAATACAAAATGTGCAGTGAATTCACTTCTCTGCTCTAGTGAATGCGAATGCCGTAGGTCCAAGTGGACAATAAGGAATATACTTTTATTTGTATGAAATGGACTGTCAAGTGTTAAGTGATCTTTGTGTATCCCTACGACTCAGTGTGCTCACGTTTCATGCTCAGTGGCAGTTCATTGCGTTTTCTGTGCAAATGACTGCAGGGGTAGGCGTAACGAAGTGGATCAACGTGAACTTTCACAGTTATCTTGTATATCAAATAACTAAGCCTATAACACAAAGACTGGTTTCAGATTGAGAACCTCACTGAATTCTTCCTATTCAGATGCCCTGGTTCAGTGGGCCTTCTCATATCACATTAGATTATTAGATTTGTCAAACCGCACAAAGAACAAAAAAGGTTCAAATGAACAAGAGGCTAATTTTGGTCAAAATCAAGGAAGGAATCAAAATCAAGGAAGGAATCAGATTCACACATCTAATATGTGGATTATGGAATAGCAATTAGTGCTGGGGATCCTGTATGGACTAATAGTGCAAGAGACTCAAGGAGGAAGGAGTATTTGGACATGGCATGAGGCAACCACATGTGACGCAAGATACTGCTAACATGTCTCAGGTACATAGCATTATTATAGAGGTGTATATGAATCATGGGAAACACTGCTTTAGTAAGAACACATTCCTGTGTGAGGTGAAGCATTTCTGAGGTATGCTGTAGGGGTGTCTTGGGTTGTTACTGTTGAATGAATGGTTGGTTTTGAACCGTAAAACAGCAGTTAGGATTTAAGACGTCCTCATCTGCCAGTGCATTTCAGCCATGTCCGTGTTGTGCATACTAGTCACTCTTACTACTGTCCTTGGGTCTAGGGCTAAGTATGAGAGCTACTCTTATCGATGTGGGGGGTCTCTTCAAGTTCAGACATTGATATATAGAAAGCTCTATGTACTAACGCTAGCCTATCACATACTAACTCAAGCTCATCCATCCGGTTCTGCTTTTAGATTTAAGAAAAGGATTTGGGTTGTTTGGCACTCACACAGCCAGGTTTTTGGGCCTCAAGCCAACTACTCTAATAATCTGAGCCATCCCAAATCAGTAGGTAGGTATCCCCAAAGTGTATCAAGCCTTAAGTCAGACTGAACGCTGCACTCATAGCGACATCAGTTTGGATGCTAGGCTAGTTTTTGGCCACCCAGAAAAATAACAGTCTGTATGAGGCCCTGTAGTGCTGGCTTGGTCTCTTCAGCTGGAGTGTGTCAACAGAAGAATGTATGGTTCACTGAGTAGCTACACAAGTTTGCCCCACAAAATACCAGCTCTTTTGTTGTGCTTTTCGCTGTAAACAAAGGGGCTATTCAGTTCAATTACATTTGGAGGTTTGTCTATGTGTCCTATAAGTGTTCACATCACATGTACCACTCTCACTGCAGGCCCTCTTCTGATAGGAAGCTGTAATGTATCTCTAGAAGGGCTCTCCATTCATTTGCAGTCTAATAAAGGCCCAAGCAGGCTATACAAATTGGTAGTAGATGTGATAGGCATAGCTAGTGAAAGCTGGCCACCGTGCAATGACTTCTCCAGACGGTCACACCCCCCACAGCTATCCTCAGTAATACATCCTTAAGCTCCAAAGTAACAGTCACACATCCTTGTCCCCAACCACCACATAGGCCCAGGATGTAAAGAGGGTGATGCTTCAGTCATGTGCCACCTCTCCCAGAGGACTTGTGGACTTACATAGATTATAAAAGCTACCACCTGACTGCATCCAGTGTGATTGACTGTAGTCTCTTCCTATAGCCGTGCGCCATGAGTCTGGCAAGTGGGACTAAACTGTTGTACAGCATGCAGAGCGTAGAGCTATGGAAGGCAGCAAGGCGCAGGTCCATTCACTCAGAGGAAGTGAAGACTTTGCTTGACTCAGTGCAATGTGGCAAAGCTGTCCCTTACGTGCTCCTCTGCCCCTGTGCCATGACTAGGCCCAAGGCCTGGAGAGGTGGGGGGGCTGAGGCTGACGTTGTATGCCGGGTTGGAGATGTGGAGAGCAGCCCGCTTGCTGCTGCTCCGTGCCGACCGCGTCTTGTGGTGCCGGTTATGGTGGTGGTGCAGCTGGCGGGGTTCGTCCGGAGGACTGGTGGTGTGGCTGTGGTGGCGGCCTCCGCATTTCAGAGAGGGCACCGCAACAGGGTCAGGGGTTACATCAGGGTTAAAGGTCACCGCCGGGTCAGCTGGGTCGATGCTTTCGGGACAGGAAGTAGAGACGGTCTGGGGTTTCCCTGTCTGGGGACAGGGAGAGCGAGATGCCGACTCCAACAGATCTTTAGTTCCCTGCGTGCACTGGGTGGGAGAAGGAGAGAGGGAGGGGGTGGCGGAGAGAAAGAGATGAGACAAGGGCAGCAGAAAAGACAAGAACCACCAAGAACAGTTAGCCCAGCTGAAAATAAAACAGAACTCCCCCAGGGGAGAGGAGAGATCCCTCAGACAGCTATGCAGAGCAAAACTATGGGTCAACGGTCAAGCTATAAGTAATTGAGGTGGTGCAAGGACATGCAGGTATTCTGATGCGTGGTAGCAGACAGTCATTTTGGTGAGGGGTAACCATGCAGATGATAAAAAATGCAACTTGGAAGCACAAAGTAACACAGTGCTGTTGTATCAATCTTGCCACGGTATTTCCACAGCACCAGAGATCACATCAAATTGTCGTTTGAGAAATGTAAGACCCATACACGGTAAGGGGACAGGGCTATTGCTTTAAAGAATGGTCCTTTGAGGGTTTTATTCTCGCTTGCAAAAGTGACAGATAAATTAAAGTTACTTGAAAGATGAAGTAACAAAGGTCAACAAAAACCCACCAGAGCATAAACATTGTAGTGTGGAGATGATTGCATGTCTGACTGCTTAAGTAGAGAAGAGAGAGATGCTCTTATGATGTTATGTAAAGGACTGGCGTAGCTGTCAGCGCACATTTAGCACATGCAGAACCTGACCACCAATGGGAATTTAGAAGTGTTTGCATTTTCACCTCTGTGGAACAATTTTCATTTATGCTTCCAAAGAGAAAATAAGAAGCAGTTGTAAAGACTGAATGGATATAAACTATTAACGAGTCTACTGCTTGAAAAGGTTTTGATCATTGTCTGGTGTGTACATATACCGTGAGCTCAAAGTATTGGGACAGTTATATTTGTTGTTATGCCTCTGTACTCCAGCACTAGATTTCAAATGAAACAATGGCTATGAAGTAGGTTAAAGTGCAGACTAAACTTTCATCCATAAATCATTTAGAAAATACTGCACTTTCCACCCCATTTCAGGGGACCAAAACAAACAGCAAATGCTGTAATCATTGTGTACTAGGAATATGGGTCCAAATACTCAACTTTTGACTACTTTAATACACAAGTGAATTTGTCCCAATACTTTTTGTCCACTAAAGCTGACAGTCTGCACTTTTACCTCCATCATTGTATCATGTCATCCAAAGCGCTGGAGTACAGAGCCAAAACAAAACACTCACAGTCCCAATACTTTTGGGGCTCACTATCTGTGCATTTAAGCATATCTGAGGGATAGCTGACAAGAAAACACAAATATATTAAAGTACAACAAATGTGCCATTATCCTTTCCTCGGTTTGACGGTCTGATATTCCAAACCTCACAGGTCTGGACCTTGAGTTTAGAGAGGCTGACTGTGTGTGATGGGATCCAGCCTGACGTGGTTGAAATCAGCCACGTTAAAGGAAAAGCATAGTAGCACTGGGAGAGAAGCCAGCCAGGCAGGCAAAAAAATAAAGCAGACAGCAACCAGCCACAGAGAGAGGGCCCCCTAGAAAACCTTCCTTCTGCACCAGGGTTGGGCTCTATTCCGTTTTCAACTCAGTACTTCCAAATAAGTGAATTGGCATTCAATTGACGAAGATGTAGACACAGTAGCCACAGAGACGGGTAAGGCCAGCCAAACACTCTTACTGCACTCTACCTGGGGTCATCTCACCAACCTGTCTGTCTCCACTAACCTTGCTCATCAGCCAGCACAGGACAGAGCAAAGTCCAGACAGCTGTCCTCCTAGTGGGGGGTGGTGATGGGCCATACACACAAATACGGAGAGACACAATACCAGTTGACACTACGGAATAGGCACACAGGGGTAAGGCTTAGTGACAATGATGACATCGGGACTGTTCACACATATGATTATATATATATATATATATATATGCCATTTCGCAGACGCTTTTATCCAAAGCGACTTACAGTCATGTGTGCATACATTCTACGTATGGGTGGTCCCGGGAATTATGCTACATCTTAACTGTAACACACAGGTGAGAATTAAAAAAGGAATGCACGTCTATTAAACTCATTTGGAAATAAAAACGTATTTATTTCATTGTTAAAATGGAATATTTATTACTGTACATTTCAGATTAACATAATTTATTCCAAAATGACATATAAATATTTAGATGACCAAAATAAACAAAAAAGACAAAAATAATAAGATTGTAATATAAAGCATATTTTAAAAAGCATAAGAAAACAGTAAGAGGGAGATGATTTGGACTGTCTTGAGGCAGGCAGGTAGCCTAGTGTCAGGCCAGCATCGGATTCGCTGGTTCGAATCGCCGAGCCGGCTAGGTGAAAAATCTGCCAATGTGATATTGAGCAAGGAACTGAACCCTAATCGCTCCTGTAAGTCGCTCTGTACAAGAGTGTCTGCTAAATTACTGAAAACATTTCAAAATGTAAATGCAGGTAGCTTTTATGTCACGTTTAAAATGACCATTACATTATGGTATGACACACAAAACTCAACACACACACGCCAATACACAGAGTCACGTCAGAGACAAATGCAGACAACAAGAACATCGAGGGAAGACAAATAAGTGTTTTCACACTCTGTAAACAAAGATAATTCCATGTGCATAAATAGAATACCTCTTCCATGCTTTCTCAGCAGACCCACTGAATATCAGTGAGGGAGGGTGTCCAGATTGAGACAAATGAAAACAGCACTTGGGTACAGATGTATTTGTGACCGGTAAATTCCCAGCAGTAACCGCTTCCATTACCAGCATGTGGTTGCTAAAAGTAGAAATACTGAACCAATACTGTGCTTGGTCTCTCTCTCTGATCTAACTCCTTATGTGCAAATACATTCTAATCCGCAAACTTCCAGCAGACATGACAGTGCCCTTGTATCCTTAAAGTAAACCGAGGTTAGGTTAGCTTGTCCCTATTGCTTGAATGTAAACAGAAGGAAGGCCTAGAGTGCCACTGCTGTCAGACTGAACTAAAAACCCAGTGGCAGTCGTACTTTGTAAACAAACATATTTTAAAGAAAACTCTGAGCACTGACGTTTCTCCTCAACTGCAAAACAAGGGCAAAACCTTTAACCCAGCTGGGAAGCGGATGAATCATATGTAGGCTGTTCCCTTTTTCACTGAAATGAAATACATAAATGACACCGAGTTGCCTGATTATAAGATTATGGAATGGCGTGAGTAACTAACGGTTGAGCTACACCCAGGTCAAACATGGCCTAGCAGCCAGTTTCACTTCCTCTTTCCAGCCAGAGACAGTCTTTTACTGTCAACTGTAAACAATGAACAGTCTGGTGTAGACTGGATTACCAGGACCAGGCAACAACATATTTAATGACCACACCAGGATCCTGGACCCTTAGCAATAGTACTACAGTACTCTGGTATGAGGGACTAAGTCATGAGGGGGTGACCCCATACACAACAGCCAGTCAGGCAACAGTCAAAGGGGGTTCGGTTGGAAAAGGCAACTAAACTGGAGTCTGCAAGTCAGGCTGATGGTGGTTTGGGGTTGCAGGTAGCGGTATAGGGGAGGGGGGAACCTGCAATGCACAAGGGGGCAGCTGGGACGGCGTGGGCCCTCCTACCACGTTTATCTCGTTCTTAGCGGCCAGCTCTATCTCCGTGGCAACTGTCTGGGACGACTCCTCCACTGGCATGAAGCCTCGCCTGTCAATCAAACTGAACACGGGACAACACGGAGGAAACAGGTTAGTCAAATAGTTCAGGCTTCAGGTCAATTCAGTTTCCTTCTTAGTCAAATCAAGGAGTGATTAGAAATTAAATTCATACATTGGAGAAAATCCTCGGAAAACAATGGGGCATTTTTAAACACTTCCTAAATAGACGGATTTGAAGAAAGAACTGACTCAACCCCTATCAAAGATCCATTATAAACCAGGCTGAGTCTCACCTGGGAGGCATGGGTCCACAGAGTACAGAGCAGCAGTTAGTAATGATGTTGTTATAGCTGTAGGGGTTACCGGTGTCCTCCGTCCCACTCTTCCCCGACCACGAGCCTTTGATCTGGGACCAAGAGAGATTGACCATCAGTCCTTGTCCAAGACTAGTTTTAGTTTATTTGTCAGGGACCAGGCACAACAAACATGACACCATGTTAAGCTACATGGCTACTTTCTTACTGCAGTCTGCACATACCGGAAGGGTCACTTAACTGTTTAAAGCGCAAAATCTGCAGTCAGTCAAACATTTGATTTTCCTGGGTTTTATATACATTTCCACACTATAAGGTTGGAGTAATAATATGACATTTTGAAAATGCCCTCAGTGTAAGAGCCGTTTGAAAAGCCCGTCTGAAATGTTTCCATTTTGGTGGGATGGGGTTTTGGCCTTCAATGGTAGCATCACTATGTGGTAAATTAGTTTATAATACAATAAGAAATAGTTCCAAACCTCTTTGCTAATAACAGATTATTGTCAATTTCCCCCTCACCACTCAGACCACTCCCAGACAGTCCTAGCTAAACTCTTACTTGAGAAATTGCCCTTTGCTAAGATGCCTTTGTTTCTTTTTGACCATTTTAATTGAAAAACAATCATAGTAAAGATACTTAATAAAAAGAGCTGCATTGAACCTTTAAAGTGTATAATACCTATATGTCTATTATACATATCCCAGAAGAGACAAGAGATATCACACTCATTGGCATTTACTCACATCTTCATTTGTTGTCAGGTTAGAAGCAACCAGATAGGTATGGAAGCCTGAGAGGCCCAAGATGGACCAAACTGAAAAGAAGCAAATCACCAGCTCCACAGCAGTGCAGGAAGAAAAGTCAAGGACAATATGTATGGTTTGAGTATCTAAATACCACCAGAGATGTCAGCTGGACAGATTGAGAGACCCATTCGTATTCTGCAATATGGCCAATAAGCTGAAGTGAATGACAGTTTAGGTGCCCTAACACCAGACTACTCGAGGCAGGGAGTGGTATTATGAGGGGATCTGATCAGTTACACTAGACACACAGTATTGGTAAAAGGATATCTGGCTGGACTCTCCTGAAGAGCAAACATCAGGCCTCTCCCTCCTTGTGCCCCTGAGGACAGAACCATTGAAAGTTGATACAGAAAACCATGACAGGATGATAAATCAGGATCTACGCAAAAGTTCCATACAAAATCACAAGCCCGGACAGGGTCTTCTGCGTAGACTACGTACTCAGTGCTAGATGTGTGGCGACACAGCCAAAGATGAAGACTGTCAGGAAGGACAGAGAGACGATGAAGGTGTAGAAGAAACGATAGTTCCTCTTCCCAACACAGTTCCCCACCCAGGGACAATGGTGGTCGAATCGCTCTGGAGGACAGGAAGAAAGATTGAGGAAGAAGAACATTTACAAATATCTACAAAGGACATCTCATTGACACGAAGGCCAAGCTCTCAAGCCCCTTTCAACAGTCAAATAAATGTGAATTAAATGTAGAAAAGTCTAAAAAAAAAAAAAAAATTAAGAAGGTCTGCTTTCAAAGTTGCTCAACATCTTTACGGAGGAGACCAACACTAATAAATACTGTTTATAAGACTGTTTTGTATGAACAGTCTTTATCAATCTCAGTAACAGGCTGTGTGGTATAGTCTAAATCACTCAGTCTAATAAATGGCAGTGTGTCCCTCTGTCTACGTTCCATGTTGAACGTCCACCTCTGTCACCAGTCCTTACCCACACAGTTGTCACAGAGGGAGCAGTGGGAGGTGCGCGGTGGCCGGAACATCTTGCAGGTGAAACAGTACTTGAGCTTCACTACCTGCTGGTTGATCATCACCTCCTTGGTGCGGGGAGGGGGTCGGTAGGTGGAAGAGCCAGAGTTATCTGAGGAGGAGAGAAAGACAGGGAGGACATATCAGGAGATATAGTACACAAGGTGTGTGTGTGTATATTACTATTCTCTTGGGTACCGGAAATCCCCCAAATCCCTCACAAGGACAGTAAAACAAGGGAAATTCTCTCATTTCAGGCTTAGGTATTAGGGTTAGAATTAGAGGTCAGGGAAAATAGGATTTTGAATGGAAATCTATTTTTGGCCCCCACTAGTATAGTAAAACCTATGCTTTGTGTGCATGTGTCCATGTTGTGATCCAGGCAGTAGTAGCTTTAGGCCTAATTGCTGGCGGAGTGGTGTCCATTAAAGCGGCTTCATGGGGAGGTTAATCAATCAACACAGGCTCTGTGTAATGTATGAAAGTGTGCTGCCTGCCTGGCACTCCCATATGCTGAGTTTAGACAGGCAGTCAGATTCTGATCTTTTTGTTTCAGTTGAGTATCAGGTTTCAGTTGAGTGATGATTTGATGTATTAGACTGGCTCTATCACTACATGGCATGAGCTCATTAATACATAGTAAAGTGTAAGGTACGTTCAAGATAACAACGGAGTCACAATGTTTGATAGACAGCTGAATATTTGGCAGCTAGTCAGAACTAAGTATGATACTGTTGATAACTTTCTGGAAGTATTCATCTGGTTTAGGGAAATAGGCCTAACCAGCAGATATGCACAACTTAGGCCTAAACCATGTTGCAGAAAGCTGAGTGGACATCACGCTCTGTCATCCTAACAGAGACACGTCACAAGAGCATGAGAATATCACTCAATAACTTATTTTTATACTTTTGGTGCCACACAATGAAATTACTCTATTTAAAACCACAACTCCCTCTACGTGAAGTGAGTTTCCACTCTACAAAAAAAACAGAGAGAGAAAGAGATGAAGAGAAAATTAGGGAGGGGGAGCGAGAGAGAGATGTTAGTGGCAACCCACTGCAATGGGGCCCGTGTCTTAATTGTTCACAAAATTAAACAGCAGAGTTAACTACCCACACAGCAGACTGACCACCCACACAGAAACAAGCAGTGCCACTAACAGTTCAAAGACCTCTATCCATCCATCCCTCCCTCCCTCCCTCCCTACATGCCCGGTCAGAAGAGACTGTGTGTGTGGTTCAACCATTTGTTGGCTGAATAATGCATTGCTTCAAACAAAAAAGGCAGGAAACTACCATATATGTTGCTACTACTGTGTCTCAAAAACTAGTGCAAACAAACTGGTGATAAAAGCTCAAAAGGAGACCAGAATATGGAGCAGGAAAACAAATGGTGAACGTCTACACAAAGCTGTGAAAGTGAGTGGGAAAGGAAGAATGTTCTTTCAGGTGTGTATGTGTTGCCCTTACCAATCTGCTTCTCAATGTCTGCGGCCTCGTCCGCTGTAGCCCGGGGCAGGATGCCAGGGTCAGTGAAGCTGGTCTGCAGGAGGGAGATGACTACAAACACAAACAGCACTCCTCCAATTGCTGGGATGAACACGGTCAGGTGCTTCAACAGGAAGGGGCAGCTGTGGTGACAGGACAAAGAAAAAAAGAGGACTATATTCAGGAACAATTAAAGTGGACTGTCTTATATGTTAGAACTAAGGGTGTGTTTATACTGGAAGCCAAATTCTGATATTTTGCCCAATTAATAAGCAAAAGAGCTGACCTGATGAATCAAAAGACCAATGACCCCTTTTCTGCGTTTGCAAACTGCCACAAGAGGGCGATGTGCGTGCAATTTGCAGAATCCCCTCCCTGCTAATATGTAAACTGCTAGTTACAAATGCAGTAAATCCGTGTGGAGCGCAAATGGTGATCTTAAGTATTCGTTTTTCACAATCTATTCAGAATATTACTGAGCATTATCTGGGTACGATCGGGAGCGCTTCTTCAGGAAAATCTCATTAAGCAATACTCGGAGTATTGCTTAAAAAGCCTTATTTACATGTCGTTTATGAGTGTATTTCACAATACTTTTGGATTATAAATTGGATTGTGAGTCGTGCATAAATGCTCTGCTTAATATAAAGTTTGTGTCATCCTCGCCAATCAAATTAATTATACTTCAAAAACACGCAAACCAGTAAAATGGCTCTTTGGTTAGCTTTGCAACATGCCTGTCAATGAGCGTTAGCATTCTAACTAACAACTGCTGAATCAAAAACAGGTATTTTGCAACTATCACAACCAAATATAATCTTAGTGACTGTTCAAGCAATAATCAAAACAACATTGTAAGCCAAGGAGAACACACCCCCAAAAAAATGATAATATCTTATTTCAGCGGGTGATAATACATGCGCGCTGACTGACAATGTGTGGTTATTCCAGCTTCATTTCCGCAACCACAAATCATGCGCATAACGTAACGTTCGTGTGTCGGGTACTGAAAATAAAAACCAGAATTTGGCTGACTGTTAAATGCAGCCTAAAGTGTTTTGTGTAGACTGGCTTCATTAAAGTTTTTTTTATCACCAGGACAACGAAAGAGGACAAGATTGATTGCAGAGCACTGCAGCGACAATCAGGACCCTGACTAACCACATGAAGGACTAGTTCTCATTTTCAACATGAGAAACTGAAAATCCTGTCAAACAATAGTACAATATTGCAATAGTTTCTCACCCACCAGGATCTGGTTTTAATCAACTTTCACTTTTTAATTACTACTGGTAGCATAGTCTCAGGAGATGTAACACACATTTCAGCAAGACACTTGTAAGAATATGTAATGACATGTTCTGGTATTAAAACTATTCCTCTATTGTTGTTACCAGAATCTACTGTATTGGTTAAACTGCTAGACACACAAACAAACTTACCATGGTTTGTTGAAACCTATGTGGCATCATTTTAATGGCTAGGGCAAACATGTTTGTGTCAAAGCAATGCAAAAGAAAACGAGAACTTGTACTTACTCGAAAACAAAGAACAGTACAGTGGTGACCAAAATGAGGCCGAGGGTGAGTGGTAGGACACCACTTTGCTGAGCCACTATGATCCGTCCATCACAGTAGAAGCGATTCTTGCCGGGGAAAACTTCCCATTTTCTCCGTGCGGTTTCCCCCTTCTTCTCTTCCTGAACAACAGCGTGTTGTGGCGGCAGGGTCGGTGTTGGCGTTGAAAGTGCCTGCGGGTCGATTTGCTGGTATTCGCAATGTTTCATGATTTACGAAATTTTGGCGCTTCCCGAATAGAAGACCTGTCTTGTGCTTGCCACCGCTATCTACATAGGCAGCAACTTGCTAATTCTCTAGCTAATGTTTGCTAACTAACGTTACCTAACAATAACATCGACTAGCGTGTTGCCAGGAACGTCAGCTACAAACATGTTCCAGTACCTGTAAGTTAGTGGTGCATGTCGTCATTGAATCAACGTCACCAAGCGTATCCAGTGTATGCAAACAATGTCCCCAAAAATCTACACTCCACGAGGAGAACAATTCGACTATGGTATTATCCATCATATCGGTATATCAACCTGAAGAACAGCGGTGTGTGTGACCCATTGCATACGTATGACCGCTTAGCTGGCTAGGCTAACGCTCTCGCTAGGCTAACGCTACCAAGTTAGCCCAAAAAACAGTGATGAACAGACTAACGTTAGTGAATAGTAGCTAGGTAGAAAGCATATCCAATGCACAGCATAAAAATAGGTATCAATACCATACCAGGGTTCTGTTTGATACGGACGGTTCAATATGATCCTATTTGAAACCACCAACTCCTACACTTTCAGCCAGGCAGATGAAACAAAGTGATGTTGGAATTTCCCGGTGGTGATGTAGATGAGGGCTTTCGCCGGGAGTTTTCGTAGCTACAAATCGACGCTAACCAACTGCAGTCCGTCTGTTATACTAATAAACATCGTAATCGAAATTCTCATTTATGTTAATCTCGTGTAGTCTATTACATTCAGGAAAACGTACAGGTCAGGCGAACTTCTCTCTATCATCCAGCGTTATGACCGAGAGGAAGCGGCGAAGCGAGAGGATTTACTCCACCCAAAATCTATCCGCGTGAGAATAAGCCCATTTTTTCCAACTGACATCACATGTATTTCCATTTCTATTGTAAAAGCGGTCCCTTGTCGATATAATATATAATATTTGGTTATGATCACTATGGAATGTTTACGACACATTAAAATGTTGTACGGCGTTCATGATTTGCTGGCAAGGAATTACGACAAACGTGGAAACCTTTAGTGGGTGAGTCAACCATTTTTCTCCTTCCCCCTTCTGACACCCAGGTGGCGACACGCATCTCTGCTTCCTTAAACTCAACCCCGATAAGACCGAACTGCTCTTCTTCCCCAGGAAAGTCTGCCCGCTCAAATACCTCTCCATCAGGGTTGACAACTCCACAGTGTCACCCTCCCAGAGTGCAAAGACCCTTGGCTTGACCCTGGACAACACCCTGTTTTTCTATGCAAACATCAAAGCGGTGATCCGCTCCTGCAGCAGGTTCATGCTCTACAACATCCGTAGAGTACAACCCTACCTCACACAGGAAGCGGTGCAGGTCCTAATCCAAGCACTTGTCCTCTCCTGTCTGGACTACTGCAACTCACTGTTGGCTGGGCTTCCCGCTTTTGCCGAAGCCCTGCAATTTATCCAGAATGCAGCAGCCCGTCTGGTTTTCAACCTTCCCAAGTTCTCTCATGTCACCCCACTCCTCTGCACACTCCACTGGCTTCCAGTAGCTTGCATCCACAACAAGACCATGGTGCTTACCTACGGAACTGCCCCTCCCTACCTTCAGTCTATGCTCAAACCCTACACCCCAACCCGAGCACTCCGTTCTGCCACCTCAAATCTCTTGGCCTTCCCACCGCTACGCTCAACCCAGTCCAAGCTCTTCTCTGTCCTGGCACCCCAATGGTGGAACCAGGTTCAGAGTCCCTGCCCATCTTCCAAAGACATCTAAAACCCTACCTCTTCAAACATTATCTTAAATCTTCTAGCTCTGACTCAGCTACGTTATTGAGGGAAAAAATGTACTTTTTATGCCTGTGATACGTGGTTGTCCCCCCTTGCCATCTTAAGATGAATGCACTAATAGTATGTCGCTCTGGATAACAGCATCTGCTAAATAACTAAATTGTAAATGAAGTTACCAGTATCTTTGCTTACACCTCAAAAGGCAAAATCCAGATAGTCTACTTTGTTTTGTGATCAGATTAACCATATTAAATCATGAACAAGTGACACAATAATGTCAATGCAAAATTACTTTTATTAAACATAGATATTTAGAAGACTAAGTTTCTGCATTTCCATTAGTTGACTGTTGTCACTACTGTTCCTTTGGGGGGCTTGGGCTGGTGTTGCTACTGGATGACATGAAGTCTGGGGAATCCCGCTGGAAGAGTTTACACAAGAGTTTAATCTCAGAGGCTGCCAAGGATGTGTTTGAGGTGGCTGCAGAGGGGCTTGGAGGCTCGCTGAACAAACTGTTGTTGCTCTTGACTGGACAACCCAGCAGAGCCACCATCCCACTGCTTCTACTAGTGGTCCTGGAAATGTCCAAGTCCATGGAGTTGACCACCCTTTTAGAGAATAAGGGATGAAAATAGAACTTTATTCGTCCATTTTTCAAAATGTTCTCTGAAACCACCAGCCCTTCAGTTGCAATTTCAGTTCCCACGTTTTCATTGCCCTGCCCGGGATTTGAACCAGTGACCTTCTGGCTATAGGTCTGTCTCTAACCTTTGGGATACTTTCCTCTTGGCAGCCTGGAGAAGTTGGATTTTCCTCCTGCTGTCCTCTTGGACAGGCTTATTATCCGTCTGGCTGTTAGTGTGGGTGGGGCGAGGAGGGGATTGGCACCAGTGTTCTGGTATTCCTACCAAACTTCACAGCCCAAGCTCTGCTTTCCTTTGTATCCGTGGAAAGAAAAATGCATCAGGATTTTATAAAATAATATACGGTAGTCTATAGCATATTTAGCACCAAATTCAATCTAATATGAGGTGTTATGAATATCATACAGGATCGATAAAGGTATTCAGGACTCCTACCCGAGACTGCATAAACTGGAACCTGAAAAACTCTATCCAGAGACAAGGAGCTAATGATGGATTTGGTCATCAGTATACACAGCATACTAATCAGCTCCACCCATTTCAGTTTGCTTCATGGCAAGAGCTCGGAAGGAGACTCAGCAGTGAATCTCCTCTGAATACTGTGGCCTATGCAGGTTCTCTGTAATAGAAGAGAGAGTGATTTTATTTACAATTAGGAAACACTGCATAGTATCAATAGCGCCAAAGGCTGAATTATTTGTTTTATTATACATTTCATAATAAAAATACCATGTACTATATGGTAATTGTACTTCAAGTACAATTGATAGGACTGGATTAAACTCTTTAAAGTATTGTTGTGGTAGAAGTTTAAAAAGTTTGACTTTAAATCCGTTTTAAAGTACGTATGGTTTGGGAAAACGTTATAGTAGTGGTAGTGTCTGCAGTAGTAACGGTGGTGACTGGTTATAGTTGAGAAATGTAGAATGGCCTGAACTTATGAAAGTTGGTACGGTGTATCGAGCTTGAACACTTCAAGAGTTACTGTTCGTTAGTTATTTTATGCTAATTTAGATCGTTATACTTGATAAAAGTTTTAAAGAATTTGAATTTAAGATAGCCAGAACATGTGAAAATTGGTTGGGTGTATGTAGCTGGAATGGTTTAAGAGTTACTGTTGGTGGGTTAGGTTATGCTAATGTGTGCACATTTATATAGTTATTAGTTAATACAATTTTGATTTGATTTGATTTACACAACATGCCTACCACTTTGAAGATGCAAAATATTTTTTATTGTGAAACAAACAAGTAATAAGACAAAAAACGGAACACTTGGGCGTGCATAACTATTCACCCCCCCCCAAAGTCAATACTTTGTAGAGACACCTTTTGCTGAAATTACAGCTGCAAGTCTCTTGGGGTATGTTTCTATAAGCTTGGCACATCTAACCACTGGGATTTTTGCCCATTATTCAAGGCAAAACTGCTCCAGCTCCTTCAAGTTGGATGGGTTCTGCTGGTGTACAGCAATATTTAAGTCATACCACAGATTCTCAATTGGATTGAGGTCTGGGCTTTTAGGCCATTCCAAGACATTTAAATGTTTCCCCTTAAACCACTTGAGTGTTGCTTTAGCAGTATGATGAGATCATGTGACAGATCATGTAACACTTTATTTAACTAATTATGTGACTTCTGAAGGTAATTGGTTGCACCAGATCTTATTTATGGGCTTCATAGCAAAAGGGGTGAATACATATGCATGCACCACTTTTCCATTTTATTTTGTGTATGTCCATTACATGAAATCCAAATAAAAAATCCTTTTAAATTACAGGTTGTAATGCAACAAAATAGGAAAAACGCCAAAGGGGATGAATACTTTTCCAAGGCACTGTATCTGCCCCTTTATTTATCCTAAGGCTCTGACTTGGTGTACACGGCCCATGTTCTGAATTCTCTTGGTGTACATTTCAAAAGTGCCAAACAAATAGTTATATTCACTATGTCCGTCCTAGCTCGCTCATTCATGTCTTAATCAAAATTACGGATTGCCTCTTATACGCTTGTCGTCCCCTTATGCCATAGTTTGTACTTCTCAATTGTCATTAGAAACCACATTTGTTTAAGCAAGTCAGCCATATCAGGTGTGTTTTTTTTAAAGGCAGTAAATAAGGCTGAATGAACTGTTTCACTGCCATACAAGGCTTCGCTGATAGCCAGGTGTAGCAGTGGTAAGATGTTGGGACTCTGCTGTTGGGACAGCTTTATGTAGGCCCTAATAGTTTGTGGGCACCCTTGTCACAGTTATAGTGCAATGTATTGTTTAGTGTTGTGTTGTGTAGGTGCTTTGCTCGCATGCATTCCACTTCTTCTTTTTTTTGTCCCACCAAGATTTACATGCTAAAATCGCCACTGATAATAATACTGTTTCATTATTTCTCATGGATCAGAAAAGTTTATGTCTCGTTTGTGCACAGCATTCTCTGTAGAGGAGCGAGGTCGAATTTCAAAAGTGAAACATTGTTTGCGAGGTCAGACAGACAGGCTGACAGCAAGGGTTATACAAACCATCACTGTTGGAAATCAAATGCAAGTTTAGAAGCAAGATTAAATAATGTGTTAATAAATGTCTTATTGCTTATAACATTGGTTGCGTGTCAGAGATAGAATGTTGGTTGCATGTTGTGTTTGGCCTTAAGATGTACAATCACACCATGCATCTATTAGCCTCTAACTGTGGCTGCCTGCCATCCAAGACCTCTATATCAGGTGGTATTTTGCATCTTCAAAGTGGTAGACATGTTGTGTAAATTAAATCTGATTTTATTTTTCACATACACATGGTTAGCAGATGTTAATGCGAGTGTAGCGAAATGCTTGTGCTTCTACTTCCGATAATGCAGTAATAACCAACGAGTAATCTAACCTAACAATTCCACAACAACTACCTTATACACACAAGTGTAAAGGGATGAAGAATATGTACATACAAATATATGAATGAGTGATGGTACAGAACGGCATAGGCAAGATGCAGTAGATGGTATAGAGTATAGTATATACATATGAGATGAGTAATGTAGGGTATGTAAACATAAAAGTGGCATTGTTTAAAGTGGCTAGTGATACATGGATTACATAAAGATGCAGTAGATGATATAGGGTACAGTATATACATATGAGATGAGTAATGTAGGGTATGTAAACATTATATTAAATGGCATTGTTTAAAGTGGTTAGTGATACATTTTTACATCAATTTTTCCATTATTAAAGTGGCTGGAGTTGAGTGAGTATGTTGGCAGCAGCTACTCAATGTTCGTGTTGGCTGTTTAACAGTCTAATGGCCTTGAGATAGAAGCTATTTTTCAGTCTCTCGGTCCCTGCTTTGATGCACCTGTACTGACCTCAACTTCTGGATGATAGCGGGGTGAACAGGCAGTGGCTTGGGTGGTTGTTGTCCTTGATGATCATTATGGCCTTCCTGTGACATCGGGTGGTGTAGGTGTCCTGGAGGGCAGGTCGTTTGCCCCTGGTGATGCGTAGTGCAGACCTCACTACCCTCTGGAGAGCCTTACGGTTGTGGGCGGAGCAGTTGCCGTACCAGACGGTGATGCAGCCCGACAGGATGCTCTCGATTGTGCATCTGTAGAAGTTTGTGAGTGCTTTTGGTGACAAGCCGAATTTCTTCAGCCTCCTGAGGTTGAAGAGGCGCTGCTGCGCCTTCTTCATGGCGCTGTCTGTGTGGGTGGACCAATTCAGTTTGTCTGTGATGTGTACGCCGAGGAACTTAACACTTACTACTCAGCGGGTTTTGTCCAACATGTCTCTGGACCTACTCACTGTCACAGTCATACTCTGGACCTAGTTTTGTCCCATGGATCTTAATGTTTTTCCTCATAATCCTGGACTATCGGACCACCATTTTATTACGTTTGCAATCGCAACAAATAATCTGCTCTGAACCCAACAAAGGAGCATCAAAAGTTGTGCTATAAATTCTCAATCAAAATATTCCTTTATGCACTTCCAGACTCCCTCTGCCTACCCAAGGATGTCAGAGGACAAAAATCAGTTAACCACCTAACTGAGGAACTCAATTTAACCTTGCGCAATACCCTAGATGCAGTTGCACCCCTAAAAACTAAAAACATTTGTCATAAGAAACTAGCTCCATGGCATACAGAAAATACCCGAGCTCTGAAGCAAGCTTCCAGAAAATTGGAACGTAAATGGCGCCACACCAAACTGGAAGTCTTCCGACTAACTTGGAAGGACAGTACCGTGCAGTATCGAAGAGCCCTCACTACTGCTCGATCAACCTATTATTCCAACTTAATTGAGGAAATTAAGAACAATCCTAAATTTCTTTTTGATACTGTCCCAAAGCTAACTAAAAAGCAGCATCCCCAAGAGAGGATGGCTTTCACTTCAGCAGTAATAAATTAATGAACTTCTTTGAGGAAAAGATCATGATCATTAGAAAGCAAATTACAGACTCCTCTTTAAATCTGTGTATTCCTCCAAAGCTCAGTTGTCCTGAGTCTTCACACCTCTGCCAGGACCTAGGATAAAGAGAGACACTCAAGTGTTTTTATCTCTTGACACAATGATGAAAATAATCATGGCCTCTTAACCTTAAAGCGGCATACTGGACCTTATTCCGACTAAACTACTGAAAGAGCTGCTTCCTGTGCTTGGCCCTCCTATGTTGAACATAATAAATGGCTCTCTATCCACCGGATGTGTAACAAACTCACTAAAAGTGGCAGTAATAAAGCCTCTCTTGAAAATGCCAAACCTTGACCCAGAAAATATTTTTAAAACTAATCGGCCTATATCGAATCTTCCATTCCTCTCAGAAATTTTAGAAAAAGCTGTTGCGCAGCAACTCACTGCCTTCCTGAAGACAAACAATGTATACGAAATGCTTCAGTCTGGTTTTAGACCCCATCATAGCACTGAGACTGCACTTGTGAAGGTGGTAAATTACCTTTTAATGGCATCAGACTGAGGCTCTGCATCTATCCTCGTGCTCCTAGACCTTAGTGCTGCTTTTGATACCATCGATCATCACATTCTTTTGGAGAGATTGGAAACCCAAACTGGTCTTCACGGACGTGTTCTGGCCTGGTTTAGATCTTATCTGTCTGAAAGATATCAGTTTGTCTCTGTGAATGGTTTGTCCTCTGACAAATCAACTGTACATTTCAGTGTTCCTCAAGGTTCCGTTTTAGGACCACTATTGTTTTCACTATATGTTTTACCTCTTGGGGATGTCATTCGAAAACATAATGTTAACTTTCACTGCTATGCGGATGACAAACAGCTGTACATTTCAATGAAACATGGTGAAGCCCCAAAATTGCCCTCACTAGAAGCATGTGTTTCAGACATAAGGAAGTGGATGGCTACAAACTTTCTACTTTTAAACTCAGACAAAACAGAGATGCTTGTTCTAGGTCCCAAGAAACAAAGAGATCTTCTGTCGAATCTGACAATTAATCTTGATGGTTGTACAGTCGTCTCAAATAAAACTGTGAAGGACCTCGGCGTTACTCTGGACCCTGATCTCTCTTTTGGCGAACATATCAAGACTGTTTCAAGGACAGCTTTTTTTCCATCTACGTAACATTGAACAAATCAGAAACTTTCTGTCCAAAAATGATGCAGAAAAATGTATAAATTTGTATCTTTTTATCCATAAAGCACTAAATAAACTTCACTTAGTGCTAAATACGGCTGCTAGATTCCTGACTATAACCAAAAAATTTGATCATATTACTCCAGTGCTAGCCTCCCTACACTGGCTTCCTGTTAAGGCAAGGGCTGATTTCAAGGTTTTACTGCTAACCTACAAAGCATCACATGGGCTTGCTCCTACCTATCTTTCCGATTTGGTCCTGCCATACATACCTACACGTACCCTGCGGTCACAAGACGCAGGCCTCCTAATTTTCCCTAGAATTTCTAAGCAAACAGCTGTAGGCAGGGCTTTCTCCTATAGAGCTCCATTTATATGGAATGGTCTGCCTACCCATGTGAGAGACGCAGACTCGGTCTCAACCTTTAAGTCATTACTGAAGACTCATCTCTTCAGTGGGTCATATGATTGAGTGTAGTCTGGCCCAGGAGTGTGAAGGTGAACGGAAAGGCTCTGGAGCAACGAACCGCCCTTGCTGTCTCTGCCTGGCCGGTTCCCCTCTCTCCACTGTGATTCTCTGCCTCTAACCCTATTACAGGGGCTGAGTCACTGGCTTACTGGTGCTCTTCCATGCCGTCCCTTCGAAGGGTGCCTCACTTGAGTGGGTTGAGTCAGACGTGATCTTACTGTCTGGGTTGGGCCCCCCCTTGGGTTGTGCCGTGGCAGAGATCTTTGTGGGCTATACTTGGCCTTGTCTCAGGATGGTAAGTTGGTGGTTGAAGATATCCCTCTAGTGGTGTGGGGGCTGTGCTTTGGCAAAGTGGGTGGGGTTATATCCTGCCTGTCTGGGGGTATCATCAGATGGGGCCACAGTGTCTCCTGACCCCTCCTGTCTCAGCCTCCAGTATTTATGCTGCAGTAGTTTGTGTCGGCGGGGGCCTAGTTATATCTGGAGTACTTCTCCTGTCTTATCCGGTGTCCTGTGTGAATTTAAGTATGCTCTCTCTAATTCTCTCTTTTTTTCTCTCTCTCGGAGGACCTGAGCCCTAGGACCATGCCTCAGGACTACCTGGCATGATGACTCCTTGCTGTCCGCAGTCCACCTGGCCATGCTGCTGCTCCAGTTTCAACTGTTCTGCCTGCGGCTATGTTCTTTTATAATCTCCACCCGGCACAGTCAGAAGAGGACTGGCCACCCCTCATAGCCTGGTTCCTCTCTAGATTTTCTAGTTTTTCCTAGCCACCGTGCTTCTACACCTTCATTGCTTGCTGTTTGGGGTTTTAGGCTGGGTTTCTGTACAGCACTTTGAGATATCAGCTGATGTAAGAAGGGCTGTATAAATAAATTAGATTTGAAGCACGGGGCTCAACTTCTCTTCTTTTTTGGTCCCCTGGCTACAACGCTGTGAAGCAAACCTGTGAAGCAAATGCGCAGATACCGTGTGAGAGTGAAGTCACACTACAGTATGAAGATAGGCAGAAACTGCTTCTCCAATAGAAATCCCCAATCACACTTGTCGGCGATATCATGGAGACGTTGGCTAATCTAAACTCATGCGTAGGAACACGTCATCGGTTCTAACTGTTAAGATAAATAACACATTTGAAGACAATCATGGTAGCAATAATGTATTCTAATACACCAGATGTGTCCTTGAACCAATTATTTTAAATCGCACACAGAAGAGGTTATAAGAATAGTTTAGTTGCTAATGGCAGCCTGAAATACCCCAGTTGGCATTGAACTTACATTTGTCAATGAGAGGGGGCAGCACTGAGCAAGCCTGGAATGTCACTTCCTGGAGTAGTTCAAACTGCAAAAGTTGTCTCCATGAGACGCCATCTTAACCAACTTCATTTGGCTTCAATATGCTGTTGAGTCTTCACATAGGAATGGCGTCAAGTGATCAATGTTTTTTTGTCCATTCATATACATAGTTATTGCTCTTCATCCTGCATCTATCTCCTGCATTGTGTGAGGCTCTATTGTCAACCAATCATTAGGGTGTTGTTTGACCCACGCAAATGTGACCAAAGACCTGATTGAAACTGGAACCAACTGTGGAATGCTGTGTTTGGTTTTCACCAGGCATAATGGGACCCATGTCAGGCAAAAAGTTATTTTGACCAGGGGCACAACTTTGGTTTAGAAGTGGGGAGGATATATCGGATATATCTAATTTTTGTTTTTCTTCAGTCAGATAAACACTCCAAACAGCAGTCAAGCATGGTGGTGGTAGTGTGATGGTTTGGGGATGTTTTGCTGCCTCAGGACCTGGACGACTTGCCTTAAATAGAAGGAACCATGAATTCTGCTCTGTATCAGATAATTCTACAGGAGAATGTCAGGCCATCTGTCTGAGCTGAAGCTGAAGCGCAGCTGGATCATGCAGCAAGACAATGATACAAAACACACAATCAAGTGTACATGAAAATGGTTCAAGTCCAGACCTAATCCCAATTGAGATGTGGCAGGCCTTGAAATGAACAGATCCTGCTTGAAAACCCACAGATGTCGCTAAGTAAGAGCAGTTCTGCACACAAGAGCGGGCCAAACTGCTCGACTTTTGTCTAGTCAGTTGCTTTTGATTTACCACTCAAAAACAAGCTCAATATCGCCGGTGCTGCTCATGGAAACGTCAGTTCAGTCTACTTTTAAGCAATGTACTGGCCTCTACGGTGCTAGAACCTGGCTGAACCCAATTTGAGGTAGCTAACAAAATCGAGTTGAAGGTAGATAGCACACTTCCTGTATGTACAGTTCTATGCTCAATCTCATAACACACTATCAGCAACCTCTAGGAGATTATCAACTATACACATGGTAGAGATCAGTAGCATTGTAAAAAAAAAGATATATATATGCCTCAACTTGACTACAGCAGAGATCCTAACATCCAAAAGACGTGTGGCACACTGTAGCAAAATGCTTTGTAACGGAAAACACTTTGTACAAAATGAGAGTTTCTGCCCTGTTTCGGCCCGTTCGGATCCTAGTGAATACACCTGTGGTGTATGACTGCAGGGCCACCAATAACAGACACATTCAAAAGCCCATAGTAAATAAATCAAACGTCTTACGAAGATTTAATGTACATTTATTCGTAACACGTGGAACATATAGTATAAAGATTTCATAATGAAGAAATTATATTCATTAAGCCAAGAAAAGGGAAAAAAATAGGAATTTACATCAAGTCTTTAGCTACATCGTCTGAAATACAAATATGCAGAATCCATATCACTGGAAAAACAAATGAACAAAATTCAAACGGTTTATTTCTTCATCAGGGGTCTTGCTTTGCTTTGATGTAGGAGCTGAAATGGAACTGTAGCAGACATGGTTTCTGTCATGTTAGACTCAGTGGTACTGGAGACAAACTTGATCAGTGTGTGTCGTGGGGGTGTGTGTGGGAGTGGGATGAGACGTTGCGAGGGAGTCGCAGCAGCGGAGTCCCTGTAGCGAGAGACAGGCGGGTGGGTCAGGGGTGAGGGTTCAAAGGTAATTCCATGGCGAACTTGATGCAGGGAATTTCACTTGAGTGTAACCTTTAATTCATCTAAGATTAAAAATGGTGAAGAGCAACAGAAAGGTTAGAGAGAAAGAGAGAGGTGTAATGTACAACATCATATATACACAGCAGTCGGGACTGAGTCTAAAGTAGAGGAGCAGTCCTAAAAGGTGACTTATTTTATAAGGGTCAAGTCATACAATCGAGGGACAAAGAAGAGGTCGGGGTGTTGTAAGGTTCACGATACTTTGGGGGGAAAGCCTTTTGTCATCTCTCTCAGTTCAACATTTAACTAAAATCATTTTTAAAAACTACAGTTTGCTGCCAAGCCAGCGTATCTCAGTGTGAAACAGTATTATTACAGTATGTTTACAGTTGTTTTTAAGGTGTACAGTACAGGGGGGAAAAAGTCCTACAATCTACTGCACAGGCCTCCTCCCCGTTGAAGATGTCCGTCTGTCTGTTCTCAGCTGATAACCTGGGTCGTGTAGGGCTGAATAGAGAGCGTCCAAGTTACAGCAGTATACCAAACCAGAGTCCAGGAGTCTGTTTCACCGTACATTAACCAAAAACAGCTTTTCCCTGTCCATGCCCGCCCTGCTCACCACCAACTCCAAGGGAGGAGAACCCGGGCACATATATCCCCCAAACTCACTGTAAACGAGACAGCAACTTTGGTTACAGTTTTTATGTTTTATTTTTTTGTGTCAATTTTTTAAAATCTTTTCATTAAAAAAGTTGTTTCTCGCCGGGCAGCGCTCTCCCTCCCTCCCAAGCCAGGGTCCCATTTAATCTGTTTTATCACATATCCACGTTAGTTTCTCAGTTTCCGTGTTCCAGAATGTTTAACTCCACCGCTACTTCAGTAAATCTATCCTTTAAGTGAGAACCAGGGGGGTAGAAAGGACAGACAGTGGAATCCGAGGTGATTTTGCATAAATTAAAACTAGGACAGTCAGTTTTGCTCTTAGTTCTCCCACTCGACACACAAAAAAAATAAGGGTGGGGTGAAGAACGGGGTGGGGGAACAGAAAGAGAAAGCGAAGCTGAAACCCCCACGGCTGTCATGACTGGCCAATCAGAAAGAGTACGTCACAGATCACATGGGACACCAGAGAGTTCATGAGTGGTGAGACAGAGATGTCCAGTAGGCGGGACTCGTACAGGGTGAACTCTGAGTGGTTCTCCTCCACCTTAGCCATGGCGTGCAGGGCACGGGCCGCTCGCCGCATCATGTCCACACTGGTGGGCTCAAAGTGAGCCCCCTGTAGGTGCATCAGGGAACTCTGGCTCTGCTGGTACTGCGTGGCTGCCAGACTGTCCTCCAGGAAGCCCAGGAGGTTACCAACGCTGGCCTTCTGCATGGCGATGGCCCTGGCCGCCATGCTGTCTCCCTGGGCCAGGTTGGCCAGTAAGACCACAGACATCTCCCTGCAGACAGCCACCTTCCTCTCCCCGACCAGACGCACCAGCGTCCCGTACAGCTTCTCCAGCCGGCTGAATGGAGGAGTGGCCAGGATAAGGTCCACGTTGTTGTCCTGGATGCTCAGCTTGCTGAGGGTCTCCAGCACCAGTCTCTGGGGGGATAGGGCCCCGTGGGGCCCCAGCATGGGGAAGGGGTCCAAGGCCTCGGCTGAGGGACAAACAGCCCAGTGGAGCAGGCCATCCAGCAGGGGCAGACAGATGCTCTCTGGGTAGATGGACAGGTCCAGCTGGCCAGAGATGTTTGCCAGAGTGACCAGGCAGTTCTCCCTGAGGACCTCCAGACAGTCCCACCACCATTCGTCCCTCTCACAGCTCACCCCCTCGTCCTCCTCCTTCTCGTAGGTGACGGGGGCCTGTTTCCTCTCTGGGTGACGGTGGTGGAGCAGGACCAGACGGCCCAGCAGCAGCAGCAGCCCTGGGTGTTTGGACATCTCCAGGTCGTTGCCGGGGATGAAGGAGAGCGATCGAACAATGTTGGAGACGCAGATGCAGCGGCGAGCCAGGGCATCCTGCCAGTCCGACAGCGTGCTCAGTGGGGTCTCGTCCTTGCTGTGAGGCTCGTCCTCCAGGATGGTGATGTTGCGTCGGCTCTGCTGTGCCTGGCGGATGGAGAACAGGAACTGTCCCCCGCTCTCTTTCTGCTCCTCAGCTGCTCCTCGCACCGCCTCCTCCGTCACCGAGCCCGGCCGGGCCGACAGCACGTCGTCAATGGTGGCGGTGACCGGGGCAGGTGTGGTTGGGGCGGAGGTCTTGGTGGTCTTCTCTGCAGGGGAGGTGGTCTGCTCCTTGCCAGGCTTGGTCTTCTCAGGGTGTTCCGACACAGTCACGGCAACCTTCTTCCTGCTCTCGGTGACTGACGGCGGCACCCGTTTCCGCTGCTTGAGGAGGTCGGACCGGCTCTCGAAGTGGGTCTGGATGTGTTCCGTGGTGTCCCCCCCGCCGATACTCCAGTGGATCAGTCCGCTGTCAAAGCTCTGCCGCCGGCCTAGTTTACTGGAACGGCAACCGGGGAAGGGGTCTTTCTTACGCACCATCTTGATGGGCAGCTTGTCGAACTTACTGGCCTGTTTGGGTTTCTCCTGGGAGAGGCTAGAGTCCTGAGGGGCTGGGGAGGAGGAAGAAGAAGACTCTCCTCCTTCCCTTTCCTCCTCTGCTGTCAACTTCTCCGTTGTGGATTTCTCCTCTTTCCCCACCCCCTCCTGTTTCACCTGGACCTGCTGCGACGAGGTGGTGGTGTCTGTGTTGCTTTTCCTCTCCTCCTCCTCCTCTTCGTCATCCTCTTCTTCTTCCTCGTCCTCCTCCATGTCCTCCTGCTCAGGTAGCTCTTCATCAGAGCAGTCTTCGTCGGCAGTATGCGGGTCGATGAGCATCCTCTGGCCAGGGTCTCCCACCTCATACTCCTTCAGGATGCCAAAGATCTCGATGAGGCAGCGTCTGAAATACTCCACTACCAGCTCCAGGAACCCAGGCAGCTGAGAGGAAACAGGATATGACAGGACAGGCTGTAATCATGCATGAATTCTTTATTCAGAGATGTGACAACCTAGAAAATCTGATTGGAGAATAATGTCAGACAATACATAGATATTTGAAAGTTTTATTAGAATGCTTCTTAAAGAAAAACACTATCATCTGGTAAAAATGTTATATTTTTTAAGTATAATATTAATATAATAAAAGTATTATGGGTGTTTCATTCTAAGGCCTGTTGTTGTAACTCACCTGGCAGAGGTTGAAAGTAGAAATGCTGTTGTCATCATACAGTAGAATATTAATGGTGTCCAAGGCCCAAGTGCTCTCAGCTAGTAAGCCTGACTTCAGTGACATCATCACTCTCCAGGCCTCTGGGGTGCCTGAGAGAACACAGCAGAAAATACATCAGTGACTGATACAGGAGGATGGAACCACTTTACTAGCATTACAGACCTTTTTCAATCCATTAAAGTAACATAAAATTGATCAGAAATACAGTGTAGACATTGTTAATGTTGTAAATGACCATTGTAGCTGGAAACTGCTGATTTTTAATGGTATATCTACAGAGGCCCAATATCAGCAACTATCACTCCTGTGTTCCAATGGCACGTGTTAGCGAATCCAAGTTTATAATTTTAAAATTAGAAAACCCTTTTAACAATGTTAGCAGCACAGCTGAAAACTGTTGTTCTGATTAAAGAAGCAATAAAACTGGCCTTTTTTTGGAGTAAATGAGTATCTGGAGCGTCAGCATTTGTGGGTTCGATTACAGGCTCAAATGGCCAGAAACAAAGAACTTACTTCTGAAACTTGTCAGTCTATTCTTGTTATGAAAAATGAAGGCTATTCCATGCGAGAAACTGTCAAGAAACTGAAGATCTCATACAACACTGTGTACTACTCCCTTCACAGAACAGCGCAAACTGTCTCCAACTAGAACAGAATGAGTGGGAGGCCCCGGTGCACAAATGAGCAAGAGGACAAGTACATGAGTGTCTAGTTTGAGCAACAGACGCTTCACAAGTCCTCAACTGGCAGCTTCATTAAATAGTACCCGCAAAACACCAGCCTCAACATCAACAGTGAAGAGGCGAGTTTGCTCTGTTCTGTGAAGTACACAGCATTGTACGAGATCTTCATTTTCTTGGCAATTTCTTGCATGGAAGCCTTCATTTCTCAGAACAAGAATAGACTGACAAGTTTCAGAAGAAAGTTCTTTGTTTCTGGCAAGTTTGAGCCTGTAATCAAACCCACATATGCTGATGCTCCAGATACTCAACTAGTCTAAAGAAGGCCAGTTGTATCGCTTCTTTAATCAGTACAACAGTTTTCAGCAGTGCTAACATAATTGCAAAAGGGTTTTCTAGTGATCAATTAGCCTTATAAAATTATAAACTTGGATTAGCTAACACAACGTGCCATTGGAACACAGGAGTGATAGTTGCAGAAAATGGGCTCGCCTATGTAGATATTCCATAATTATTACTATTATTTTTATTCTACATTTTTTTTTTTTTTTTTTTTTTTTAAATCAGCCGTTTCCAGCTACAATAGTCATTTACAACATTAACAATGTCTACACTGTATTTCTGATCAATTTGATATTATTTTAAAGGACCTTTTCTTTCAAAAACAAGAACATTTCTAAGTGACCCCAATGTAAGTGACATTGTGTAAAGTGTCTGCTAACATTTAATCTCCTGAAAATGGCAAGTGTGCGTACCGATGTCTTTCATGGTGAGTCTTCCTCTGGGTTTGAGGATGGGTTGGGAGGCCTCCACCGACCCTGGGGGGAAGGATATGTCCCGCCTGATGAGAGGGGGCTGCACAGGGGCCTGGCCTATGTGGGAAGCAGGCACGGGGGGACCCGCCTTCTGCATCTTGATGCCGGAGTGCATGTAGGGAGACTTGGAGGGGGACGTCCGGCTCTCCATGGGGCGGGGCATGGGGGCAGGACTAGACACCTGGGATATGTGGTTCTGGGAGCTCTGATAGTTGGACTGCAGAGGTCTGGACATGGGGGGACCCGAGCCCCCCGGCCCATAGGGGGGTTGTCTCTGGTTGGGGTGTCCCGGCCACTGGCCCTCGTGGTTAATCCGCTGGTCTGCCCCTGGCATCATCTCCTCAGACCGGTTCATGCCGTGGTACCCCTGGGGGGGCCCCTGGCCAGGTCCCGGAGGCCCCGGGCGGTTGGGGTAGTTGGGGTAGCCCATCTCGTTGCGTCCCTGCCACATGGGGCACTGAGGGCCGTCAGGGGCCGCCTGCATTGGGCTGCCCATCATTTGGGGAGGCATGGGGGACTGGGAGTTTGGGCCACCGCTAGAGGGCCCCCGGTCTCGGCCGAAGGGGAAGGGGAACTGGCCCTGGGGGCCAGGTGGTCGGCGGTCGGAGCCGGGATAACCTGTGTTGTACTGATTGTACATGTCCTGTTGGCCCTGGGGGGCCCCAGGGGGCTGGGGCCCTGGCTGCTGCTGACCGCTGAAGGGGACATTGTACATCCCATCCCCCTCGTGACGCTTCGCTGGGGGACCGTAGGTCCCGTCACCTGGAGACCGCTTATAGTTCTGAAGACAGTAACATTGTTAGCATCTCAATATCAAAACAATAGTATTGATTATGAATTCAATACATTTCAAGTTAAATATATATATCTCATCCCACATTCATTACATGGAAGTTATACTGATAAATGTAAGTCCATTTTAACTCCACATTTACAAGGCTTCTGAAGCAGATATGGGTATACAAAGAGAGCAGTGGACAAAATGTTCTTACCGGTTGTTGCTGTGGAAACATTCCTGGCTGCTGATTGGGGTAGGGGCCACCAGGTGGCGCTCCTTGGCCAGGATACTGATTACCATAGGAATCATGCCTGAAACAACATACAACAAGGTAAACAAACTAACACTTTGGCTATTGAAATGCAGCAGAACTTAACTCAAATAAACTACACAGAAAACAACACAAAATAAGACAAGGTAAACATTTGAATAGATAACATAAGCTCACACCGAGATCCACACCTTCTTGACAAAATACAGTAATTATTTAACATGTATAAGATCCATTATGTGACTTAGCCCAGTTTGAGGTACTGACCGTTGCACCGGTGGGGGTCGGCTGGGGGAGTACATCCCCGAATCGGCCCCTGAAGGCATCAGGTTGGGCTGGGGGGCTCCAGGACCCATACTGCCATCAGGACCCATCCCTGGTTCCTGTCTCCTGTCATATCCAGGTACATAGGGGTACTGTTGTCTCTGACCCATCTGCATGTTGGGGACCATGGGCCCTGGGGGGCCTCTGTTGAACTGCCCCTCCACACCACTGTTAGGGCCCAACGCTGGAGTCATGAATTGCTCTCCAGCTGCAGAGACACAAAGAGTTCTGGTTAAACACTAAACAGTGTCTCAATATTGAACGGGACAAGTCTGTCTAGGCCACTTAGCAGGTGGTTAGAACCCACCACAACCCACAAAGCCACAGTCTTAACCAGCTGAGCCACGCATGATCACACTGGATGATAGACAATATACTCCAAGTCTTCGTACAGCATTCTTCTACAATTTCCTATGACCTCCAAATAAAATGTCTAAAAACCAGTTAACCCACTGCTCACCTTTCCTCATGCCACCAAAGGGGTCCTTGTTGGGTTCATAGGGCCCCATGCGCCCCATCATCTCCGGACCACCCATCCCAGGCTGGTAGCTGTTAGGGGTCATAGAGTTCCGTCTGGCAAACGCCGGGTCGCCCCCGTCTGCAAACGGGTCCTGCAGCCTATAGGGAAGCAAGAGAGAGTTAATTACCCACACAATAAAAAAAAGCTAAATAGAGTTTTCAATTGTGTTAATGAGTTTGCTTCCCCTTGAATGGAAAAATCTCTTCTGTTTTAGTTACAAACAATTCTTCGGTGAAAGGAGGAAGGGTAGGAGATTGTTGTCAGGTGTGGTAGAGTGATGTTTTGAGAGAGTAGTAGAGAGTATCATAGGTACCTGACTCCTGGCATGGGGGGTATCTGGCTGTGAGGGGTGGAGGCTGGGGTGGGGGGCTTCAGGTCCCCCCCCTCCGCCATGGAACTACTGG
Organism: Oncorhynchus keta; assembly: GCF_023373465.1. Lineage (NCBI taxonomy): Eukaryota > Metazoa > Chordata > Actinopteri > Salmoniformes > Salmonidae > Oncorhynchus > Oncorhynchus keta. The sequence goes on from NC_068439.1 coordinate 29,734,644, forward strand.
TGGACTGGGGGGTCTGGGGGCCCTGCAGAGATCCAGACCCAGCTGCAACACACAGTAGAAATACACACATTTTAGGCACACGTCACAGGGCTAAATCCCACACAGCCTCAGTGGTAGTAGAGGCTCACAGTGAGAGATAGAGAGACCACCTTAGCAGTGTTGAGGCTAAACCTCTCTCAAACCCCATGCTGCACACACAGTGCACAGAGGAGTCAGGCTGGCTTTGGGAATCCTACATCTCAGCATGCCTAGCTGATGGCATCACCAAGTCACCAGGAAACAATGATCGAAAGTCAGCCTCTGTCAGATTACCACATGGTTCAGTGTGTTTGTGGTGCATGGCATGGGGGGGCTCTCATCAGATTACCACATGGTTCAGTGTGTGTGTTGCATGGCATGGGGGAGGGGGCTCTCGTCAGATTACCACATGGCCCAGTGTGTTTGTGTTGCATGGCGGGGGGGGGCTCTCGTCCTTTGCCCAGCTCACGCCTTTCTGATGTGTCATGTGTTCCATTCATTAACTGACACAAACACACACAGGAGGTCATTGGCAGGTCACAGTTATTCACATTTTCTCACTTGTCACATACAGCACCGCTCACATCAGTCAGCTGGAGGGAAATCCCTGCCCCTCTCCCTCCCTCCCCTGGGGCAGGGATTTCCCTCCACTACAGCTGAAGAGAAGGGAAGGAGGAGGGGGCAGAATCTCAGGGAGGGAAAAAAAGAGCAGTCAAGGGAGGGAGCAAAAAAAAAAAAAGTGTGTCACTTTACACACACACCCACCCACCTCTCTTCCCATTCATCATTTTCTGGCTCAGCACAAAGCTCCAGGGAGGGAGGGAGAGGGTGTCTGAAGCCGTGGGCCAGGAACCAGACACCAGGCACTGTAGTAGTATTAGCAGCAGCAGCTAGTAATGGAGGTATCAACAGACAATCCCCCTTCATCCTCGTCCCTTTCCGCCCCCCAACTCCCTCCCTGACTCCTCACCCACCATCCCCCCAGCACTGACTCTCTGCCACCAGATATGACTGACTATCCTTGGCTAGGCCAGACCAGACCAGCAGAGCAGACTGCTGAGGAGCACGTGGCTAGTTCTGGCATCATGTCATCATGGTGTGTCTGCCAGGCAGGCTGGGGGATCCCAGAGACCAGCCTCTCCAAAACAAATAGCATTTAGGGTGAGAACACCAACAGAACACTACACCCCCCTGAGGAGAGAAGCAGCGTAGGGCAGATGACTGAGGGCAGCCCCTTTAACCTCCAGCATTAGACGATGAGGAACCACAGAACAAAACACACACGATCTGCGCCTCTCATAGACAACCACAGGACTGCCTCAGCATACCAATATGTTTAGAATAAACTGAATGAGTGTTTGTGGCCTGAGGGGGCAGAAGGACGTTGACATCCAGGACAGGACACATACCAACACATACCAGGCTAAAGGACAAGTCGACCCCGCCCCTTGTCTTTACACACACACACTTTGGTAAATGCCAGGGAGTATTTACACCCGTGACTTACTACCTTGGCAACGCTATCACTTATCAGCCAAAACAGCGGTGATTTAGAGAAGGCGGCGTCTCATACAGAGATGACAAAACGGTGTTGGAAGATTGCCTTTTAACTTTAAAATAAATAGGATACAGTAAAATATGCTAGTTCATGGCCCAGTTATATGGGGCGAGGAGGGAAACGAGAGATCCATGTGATAAATAGAACAGTAACCAACCGCAAGAGACTGGAGAAATGAAAAACTTTCATTCATTCCAGTTGAATCAATACGACTATAAGTCAACCTGAACAGAGTCGGTATGGGAGGGAGGGGACGTAAAGGTTTAGTTTGACTGTCCGGCACTGACCTGGGCTGGGGGCTGATGCACACACACACACACACAACACTGACCTGGGCTGGGGGGCTGGATCTTGGGCTGGGTGGTCTTTTTGGCGTCGATGAAGAGATCCGGGGGCGGGTCCTCGCCACGTTCGATCTTACACTCGAAGGCGTACAGACACTGGATGTACTGCTTCTTCAGAGAGCTGGCGGCGCTGCTGGACGTGCCCACGTTCAGGTTGGTGGACAACTCCCTCCACTTCTTATTCTTGTTCACCTGGTGGGCGGGCGGAACGAGGAGAGCTTACAACACCACAGAGCTCTCAAACAGTCCAGACTAGGTAACTATGTGTTCATAGAACAACTCTAGATTTCTGTAGAAACATTAAGTGACGATAAGACAAGATTATCAGGCAAATGATGACACGTCGGTATACTAAAACACACAGATAAAGACACACTAAACACCAAGTACTGCAAAACCGGTATCCCACTGACCTGTGTGAGGCCTCCTATCTCTTTGACCGAGACGTAAAGTCTGAAGAGGTCCAGAGGTTTGCGTCCCACGGCAGGAAGGTTGGTCATGCCCGTGGCCTTCTCCTCAGTGAACGCCAGATACCGGTCTACCCAAGTCCTCCTCTCCGGCTCCGGACCCAGCTCATACAGACGAGTTATCTTCTCATTGGTCGTCGTCGAAGAGTTTGACTTCTGAAAGAGGGAAATGGGAGGAGGAAGAGGTGAGGATTTGGCTTGATGTTCACCATTGACATCAACTTACTTCCACTCACCAAGCCACAGTAGTAGAATCCCAATACTAGGTCAGCCATATTGAGTGTGCCCATGACGTTACCAGCCAAAGTGCCATGGTCAGAGGGGCTTTGACCTTCCTAGGGATTCTATTTCTATGCACAAACACAACCATGCAGCGCTTTCATTCTGACTGTATCATTCAGTACCACAAAGTCGGTGACCACAAACCTTCTTTACCTTCTTGGTTTCAGGTTTGGGCGTGCCGTCCACCTTGTTGTTCATCTTCTGGGCTGGGTTCAGTTTGACATCGATGCCAAACTCAGGGCTAGGAACAATGCCTGGCAGAAGGAGAACAAATGTTACTTATTAGTTAAGTAACATTTCAATCCAGTTCTATACAATTTCAAATATCACGTCAGATGATATGCCAAAAGCAAAAATGTTGTCCACTTGAGTTTGGTGATAATAAAATGTCGAGACGCAACAGATTGGATATGTCCTCCAGACTCACCAGGTGTGTTGTTGGCCATGTTCCCTCCCATGGGCCCTCCTCCATAGGGTCCTCCTTGGTTCAACATGCCCTGCATGCTGTTGATGGCCCCCGGCCCCGGGCCGTACGGAGACCCTGCTCCCATCATCCCCTGGGGCATGTTGGGGGGGTAGCCTGGAGGCCTGAGGGGGGGGCAACATAAAACCATTCACAATGGTTACGATACATGACAGTTAAAAAACATACGCGGAAGAATACCGTCGGATGAAAACCTCATAACGAAAACGGATTCAAAATAGCTTCTGACGTTTCTAAATTGTATGTTCGTCAATGGGGAAATATGGCAGTTTATTCCATTTCCTGACAAGTTTCTGTTTTGGAGATTTTAATCTGACGATATGAATAATCTTTCACGAACAAAACCAACTAAAATGTCCGAATACTGTATTTATCATCCCTCCCTTTTCTTACAGTGGCCCACATTTGCCTAAAATCCCTTGTTATCTCCGTCCCTTTTTTCCCCTTCCCTCTCTGCTCAACATCCTCAGTGGACACCTGGGTTGTGTTCAGTAGGGTACACTCTTATAAAAAAAAATAAAGAGTATTTCCCTCTGTTTCAAAACATCTTACCTCCTGATATACCCGTTTGGGTCTCCAGGCTTCTCCACCTGTCTGTCTGTCTGTCTGTCTGTCTGCCTGTCTGTCTCTGGAGCTGTTTCTCTGCTCTGAGCCTCAGCTGACTTCCTGACTGAACAACGGTGTGAGCTTTCCTCTCTGTCCCTGTGTTCTGTGTTACCCTGCCTGACTGGTAGACTGAATGGGCTCACACCGGACCTCACCCGCTGGGAGTGGGAAAGATCAAACAATGGGGTTCTCTTTCCAACAAAGAGATTAACCATGTAACACTGAATGGCACGCGAATCTGTCTCCTAAAGCAGCAATACTGTGTCGTTGAGTGCAGACCAGGCGGCCTACCTGTTATGTATAGAGTTAGCTCCGGGGCCACCGTGGTGCATGGCGGAGGCTGCATCCGGAGGGCCCCCGGGGACCTTCCTGTTCATGCCTGGAGGGGGACACATCCCAGAGGTCACCTGTGGGGGCATGCCAGGGCCCATATTGGGGCCCATCCCAGGGCCGTAGGGGCGAGCACCCATCTGACCTGGACCCATCCTGCCGGGGGGCATGCCTGCGTACGGCACCCCACCAGCCTGGCCTGGCATAGGGTTCATGCCTCCTGGACCTCCAGGATAGTTGGCGTTGGGCATGCCACTGTAGCCAGGCTGTCTGGGGTAGCCTGGAGGGTGGGGAGAGAGAGATACATCAGGTTCTAGAGGGCATATGTCATTTGCCCATGTAGTACCTTCCCATTTCATCATTTCCAAACGTCTTATTTTAATTGAATACAACCCAGGTCTTACTCTAACAGAGTAAGGCATTCTAATCTTAAATAAGAAAAAGGACTTAACAGCTGGGAGGTGAGTTTAAAAAGGAGGTGGTTTGGATTCAAGCAGATATATCGATACCTGTGGTGTATCTTTAGGCCTGTTGTATGCAGCCTGTGGTGAACCCTAGACCTAGTCTGCCTCAGAAACCTTCTAGCCTCCGGCATATAGAAACCTGCCTGGGAGTTTCAGTGGTCCACGTCTAAATTTAACTCCACAGATATGGTCGGTCTCTGTTCTGACAGGCTAGCTGATGAAACATGGTGTAGACGCTGGGCTAGAGTCTGATTCGATGACTAATCTATCTCCATACTTCTTCAAAAACAGTGAAAAAAGCCCTCTGAGGGAGAGAGCTAGAGAAAATTACACGTTTTACATTTTTATTCTACATTTAAAATGCAGCTTCAAAAGGGTTCACTGTATCTAAGCTACGAAATCTTGTGAAAGATTAGAATGTTCTGATCTTTTTCAACGGTCCAGAAACCAATGCCAGGCTATAAAAGAGGACAAAAGGAGGGTACAGTGCTCCTACTATCCCGACAATCAATGGCTTTACAATCAGGGCGAGCCACGTGTGTATGTCACAGCAATAGCACTTTAAAGCAAGAAAGGGAGCACGTGGCTCCTACTACCGCGCTAAGATCTAGAACAGGAGGATCGTATGTTCCCTGTTGACACTTATTTCCCCTTTTCTTCTCCCATTCCTTTCACTAAGCCGGGAGAAAAATCATTCAGCAGCTCTTAACGGACATCGTTAAAGGGATACTTCGGGATTTTGGCAATGAAGCCCTTTGTCTTCTTCCCCCTGCTTATCCCATTATAACCAAGGTGCTTCAGCATGCAGCCTTCCATCACGCGGAGCGGCAAAACACTTTGCGTAGCTGCCATCGGTTTGTATGAGGTCTACATAGTTGTGAACGTATCTTCCTAACATTCATTTAACCAGGTTAGTCTCCTTTTCAAGAGAGACCTGGAATATTTAGGCCGGTCATTTGATTTTTTTATTGAACTAGGCAAGTCAGGCCAACCTACAAGGTCAGCCATAATAGTGTGGCGCCCCTGGAGCAAGTTAGGGTTAAGTGCCTTGCTCAAGGACACAAACAGGTTTTTCACCTAGTTGGCTCGGGTATTCGAACCAGCGACCTATCGGTTACTGGCACAACGCTTTAACCACTAGGCTATCTGCCGCCCCATTCAGCGGGACAGAACCAACCTGATGACTTCATTGTGTAAGAGCTGTGTGTACGGAGCCTCACCTTGTGGTCCGTACTGTCCACCCTGAGGGCCGTAGTTCCCCATGGAGTTGTTCTGAGGGTAGGGCCCCATCCCAGGATGCATCTGGCCTCCCGACGACTGGCGGGGGGATAAGGCGGAGCCAGGTTGCTGCGGCGACCCGTACGGAGGCATCTGGGGGTTACGCATGTACACTACAAAAGAAAGAGCGTGAGATGGAGGAAAGGAAAAGTTAGCTACACTCTTTTCATTCACACACAGCAGCCATAGAAGAGTCGTTTTCGTCTCCTAAAAGCCCATTGAGGGACAGGTGTTGAAAGTCAATCCGTCCTAACAAACTAGAAATAAGCAAGTTTGATTTGTCGATCGTGCAGGCTGCAGTCACCTGCGCCAGGGTAGTCGATCTCAAACACGACCCCTCTCTTAACCTACTCACCCCTGTCCTGGCCCATGGCTGACTGGTTCATGGATGAGTGGATGCTGTCTGAATGGGCGCTGGGTGGCCGGGCAGGCATCTGGTTACCTGCGTGATTATCACCAGAGATTCAGACCCAATGGGCATCATAGCAAACAGATCAAGCCTCCATCTTACAACAAAGTGGTGTTTTACACCGGCTTCAGGAAGCTGGACGTGTACTATGTGATAGGATATTACTGCTTCTCTCTGGAAACCAACATCGGTGGCTCTATTGACCACTTGGATGTGCGATCATAAACGCGTGTAGCTCTATTCTCTCTCTCCACCCACCTGGCACGGCAGCAGGCGAGAGGGGTCCAGAGCGGGAGGGGGTGACGCTGGCAGGGGAGCCCACGGGGGAAGGGGAGGGCCCGCGGATGCCAGGCAAGTGTGGCGAGGTGTGAGGTGAGAAGGGTGACTGGGCGGGGTTACTCTGTTCCCCCTGGCTACTGGACACCCCCGACGTGCTGACGCCCGGACTCAGAGCCCCCTCCGTACCAGTCGGCAGGTCATCTATAGAACCAGAGAGGTCCTGGAACGAGAGAAGGCGAGAGAGGAGAGAGTAAGTACCATAGAATGACATAGAACACTAGGAAGTATGAATCGAGAAACAGTATTTATTTATTTGGAAGACATGGTTTTGGTTATGCAATAGAACGTGTGAAGTTCACTTGGATATTGTGGGTTGTAGGTTCAAACATATTGGGCAGCAAAAGTCAAGTCGTCTCATCTGTCCAAAGTCTATAGAGGGGATCCACATGAACAGATTCCAGGGACGAAGACAACAAAACCCACCAGCTGTGTGATGCATCTCAGAAGAAACACTGCAGTCCTGTGTCCAATTCAGAGACATAAGCGTCACCATTTATCCATCTGGCTATTCACAATACATTGTGGGGGTGACACATTTTCCCCAGTTCAGGATTCAGTCTGGCCCTAATGCTATGGTGTGGCAATGCCATTGTCAGAAGAGGTGGGCTGATCATTGTGTTCAAGCAGGAAGTTCAGTTGTTTACACGCCCGTGGATCCCATGTGTTCTCCTCTCTAACAGCTAGTTCAGCTGACAGTCACGGAGGGAGGGAAGGGAAAAAAGAAGTGGAGGGAGGTGGTGGAGAAAGAAAGAGAAAAAGAAAAAAAAACTCACTGGAAGGTAGCCAAGTATTCCCACAAAAATCTCACACTCTGTGGCAGGCAGGCAGAGAGGCTGGCTGCGGCCCCGAAGCCGGCGGTTTTCAAGTTGAAACGGAGCCCGGTGCTATTTTTGGGCCGTGACCTGACGGAGGCACCCGAGAGGGGCCGACAGAAGGAGGACGATGATTCAGCAACCCTCGCCTCCCTCGTTCTCGCTCTATGCCAGCAAAGAACTGTGAGTGCCATGACCCACGCAAGAACATGGCATTGTGTGCGTGTGTGTGTGTGTGTAACCCACAGGAGAGGTGGGGAGTGTCTGTATGCAACTCCACTCTATAATAGTGGCCTTGCCTTGGACTTCACGAGAATGTGTATATATATATATATGTCCCAAGAGTGTCCCCCCTTTTCTGTAAGCAACCCAGGGGGGTGCAGGTGGATAATAAAAGAAAAATGCTCAGATTGGGGGCTAGACCAAAAAGTGAGGAGGCATCCCTTGTTAAAGAGCCATGTCAGGATTTGAACCGTGTTAGTTGACCTCCCCCACTCTGGTCACAGTACTCACAAGACCAGTCATCTGACAGCAGGGTTGACGGGAGGCAGGGCGAGAGAGAGGCAGCCCAGGTAAAGCAGTCATTGTAGCATTCTGCCCAGGGCCCAGCCCTGCCTGCCAGCATCCCTGCCCATCTCCCTGCTTGAGGACCCCACTCCGTCTCAGAGAGAGAGCAAGAGAAACTCCATCCCCACCCCACCAAGGCCACAAGGTAGGCGTTAAAGGTCAGAGGTGAGGGGTTAATCATCTAAGGCTGTGTTCTGTGGTCATCTCATTAAGAGGTCACATACAGTGAGCTCCAAAAGTATTGGGACAGTGACCATTTGGGGGGCTGTAGCACTTTGGATTTGAAATGATACAGTAACTATGAGGTTGAAGTGCAGACTGACAGCTTTCATTTGAGGCTATTTTCATCCATATCGGGTACACCCTTTGGAAATTGCGGCACTTTTTGTACATAGCTTGTGACTACAAACTTCTGTTTGTTTTGGTTGGGTTTCAGATTATTTTATGACCAATAGAAATTAATGGTAAATAATGTAGTGTGATTTTGGAGTCACTTTTACTGTAAATAAGAATATAATTTATGTCCCTAAACACTTCTACATGAATGTGGATTCTACCATGATTATGGATAATCCTGAATGAATCTTGAATAATGATGAGTGAGAAAATTAGAGGCACAAACATCATGCCCACACGACATGCTAACCTCTCACCAATACAATTGCTCCTGAAGCTAAGCAGGGTTGGTCCTGGTCGGTTCCTGGATGGGAGACCAGGTGCTGCTGGAAGTGGTGTTGGAGGGCCAGTAGGAGGCACCCTTTCCTCTGGTCTAAAGAAAATATCCCAATGCCTCAAGTCAGTGATTGGGGACATTGCCCTGTGTAGGGTGCAGTCTTTTGGATGGGACATTAAATGGGTGTCCTGAATCTCTCTGTGGTCACTAAAGATCCCATGGCACCTATCTTAAAAGTTGTGGTGTTAACCCTGGCGTCCTGACTAAATTCCCAATCTGGCCATCATACCATCATGGTCACTTAATCATCCCCAGTTTACAATTGGCTCATTCATCCACCCCTCTCCCCTGTAACTATTCCCCAGGTCGTTACTGTAAATGATCATGTGTTCTCAGTCAACTTACCTGGTAATATAAGGGATAAAAAAAATAATATCAAAAACAGTAGGAGGTTAGCATTTTTGGGTGGGTATGATATGTACGAGTCTAACTTTATCACTCATGATTATACACCATTCAGTCAAGGATTATCCGTAATCACGGTAGCATCCACAGTCATGTAGAAGTGCTCAGAAACGTATTCTATTCTTATTTACAATAAAAAGTGACTCCAAAATGAGACAATACTGTATGTACCATTCATTTCGATTTGGCACAAAATAATCAGAGAAACAACCAAAGCATTTACATAGCCCTTTTTTGATTATTCTTTTTTACATCAGCTGATATCTCAAAGTGCTGTACAGAAACCCAGCCTAAAACCCCAAACAGCAAGCATTGCAGGTGTAGAAGCACGGTGGCTAGGAAAAACTCCCTAGAAAACCAGAACCTAGGAAGAAACAGAGAGGAACCAGGCTGTGGGGTGGCCAGTCCTCTTCTGGCTGTGCCGGGTGGAGATTATAACAGAACATGGCCAAGATGTTCAAATGCTCAGAGGACCAGCAGGGTCAAATAATAATAATCACAGTGGATGTCGAGGGTGCAACAGGTCAGCACCTCAGGAGTAAATGTTACCAAAACCAAAACAAACAGCAAATGTATCCAACACATTTGTAGAGTCACAAGCTTGATGTAGTCATTGCATGCAATGAATATGGGACTAAATACTAAACTTATTAGTACTTTAATACACAAATTAAATTGTCCCAATTTTTTGGTCCTCTAAAATGGGGGGCTATGTACAAAAATGACTGTAATTTCTAAATGGTTTACCAGATATAGATGAAAATACCTCAAATGTAAAGCTGACAGCCTGCACGTTAACCACACAGTCATTGTATAATTTCAAATCCAAAGTTCTGGAGTACAGAGCCAAAACAACACCAAAAATGTGTCACAGTCAAAATATTTTTGGAGCTCACTCTAAATAGACAGGCATCAGGACTATAGAGAAACTCAGCAAGACCAGGAAACAGTGGTCGGGTTAGAGTTTAGAAATCAGCATTTTAAACCATTTCACCTGGGTTTTATATTGAAAGTCAACCGTGTTTATCTTCGTCAGAGTGATCAGGGATGTGCAACTATAGTTTCCCTTCACAGAAAATACATTAGTGCAACACATTCGGCACAAAATAGCTTCATTTCCATCAAATGACAACAGAAGTGCAACACTATTTGGCTAGCAGCCACACAACTAAATGATCTTTCAATGAAACAGCAAGGTTTTGCTCACTAAAATAATGCAGGGCCTTCATATGTCTAATGTTTAACATAGAAAGAATGCTACATTTTCTAACGTCTTGCATTTTACCAGAGAAAATTAGGCTACACCAAGAAAAGTACCTGGGAAAATGGGAAGGGAGACACTGAATGTGACACAAGGTATGGTCCTACCAGTGTGGAGCTTAGCGAGAGAACTGAATAACCAGTTATTGTGCACGACGCGCAAACAACCTCTTTAAAATTCCCCAATAATCTCCCCCAACCAAAACTGTCAGCTGTGATCCCTGGATACAGCCAGTGCTGTGTACACACACACACACACACACACACAGAACCTCTGCCTAGCTATACTACTCCCACTCCGCAGCCAGTCATTGATTTTTCCCCCCCCAACACAATATTAGCAGCAGCAGTGAGAGCGAGAGCCAGGCTCTGCTCTGTCCTGTTCAGTTGTGCTGACTGCACAGATCTGCTGGCTGCCTGGACACAGAGAGAGAGAGCTTAACAGGGGGGTGCCAGCACTACCTACTGCTGCCATTCACCAGATGGCTACTCATCACAGAGAAAGATAGAGAGATAGAGAGAGGGATGGAGAATGAGGGAGAGTAAAGAGAGGATGGTGCAGTACAGAAGGGCTGGGGGAAAAGACTATTGAATAGAAATGACCCAGAAATAGAAAACAGACCCCTATCAGAGCCCTGACAACAATCCACATATGTTACGTACTAAGGCTAAGCTAGCGCAACGTGGGTGAGAGAGAGAGAGTGGAAGCCAGTGCTGCAGCTCCTCTATAGCACCATCTCCCCCTCTGCTCGGTGGCAGCCATTTTGTGTTTCCAGCTAACATGGGAACTTCCATAGAGCTCGATTCCATCTTTTAAAACAAGAAAACACCGACTAAAATAGAAAAGCACTTGTAAAACAAAATCTAAAATTCTAGAGATAAAAATGATAAAATAATGAATTCCTAAGGTCCAGTCTTAAAAGATCATTTGACCCAATTTTCATAGTCTTATAGTAAGTATCCATGTTGTTTCTAAAGCAGCCACTAGCATAGCCTTACAGCTCCAGTCTCCTGTTCCATCCACTCTACAGTCTAATGTATTCCATTTGCAAATTACTTCAGTGAATCAATCAGGCTAAACTCCAGAACATTAGTCTACACTACAGTCCAAAATGGCACGTTATTCCTTATTTAGTGCACTACTTTTGACCAGAGCTCTATGGGGCCCAGTTCAAAAGTAGTGTATTTTCGACACAGCCCATGAGAAGCAGAAAGTAGGGGGAGGACAGTGGTTAGTGTGAGTGTGCTGTGACATCACCAGTCAGTCAGTAACCTAGCTGCTATCTGGAGGCTAGGCTGTGACCGGGTCAGGGACAGCAGTGTAACATGATCTGGGGACTAGTGGGCTGGTGGTCCTGGAAGAGTTCAGCTCACAGTCACCCACTCTCAATAACACCCCCCTCTCTCTATTTCCCTCTGGCTTGCTTGCTCACCCACTCACTGCCTGCCAGGTTCTGAGAACAGACCTCAGTACACACAGAAACACAGACAAACAGGCTTTGGGGATAAAAACACACAGAGACAGTAGATAGGGCATAGGAACACGTACGTCTGCACATATGCTCTGTCATCCTCTCCAGAGAGGGGAGGGGGATGGGTGAGGGGGGGGAGAGGAGATGGGCGAGGAGATGGGTGAGGGGAGGGGGATGGGTGAGGAGATGGGTGGGGGAGGGGGATGGGTGAGGAGAAAGAAGAAGAAAAAAAAGCTTGCTGCATCTCTGGGGCTGCCATGGTAACCATACTCCACGTGTGTTGACACATTAACACATTAGTGCAGACACCGCCCCTCCCCTCTGGCCTCCCTGTGAGCCTATAGGGGTCACGCTGCAGTCACAAGAAGTGGCATCATTGTTACAAGAAGCTCAAATAAACCAAAGCCATCCTCTTCCTCCCAGCTTTGCATTATGTTTTCATCAGTTATAGTACTGCTCTACTAACTGAACACTAAATCGTACCTTACCTCCGGTTACTATGGGTAATGTCTGCTTGCTATGGTACTGTGCGTCTCTGATCTTCTCAGAAGAGATTAAATTATTTTTCCAAAGACCCCATTTCACTATCAAAACAACATCTCACCTGATTTCACTTCCAGTGTTTTCTCCCCACTGCTTCAGTGCATATCCACTACCTGGACTCAGATGCATGGTATTCAAATGACGACTGCACTGCAGCCATTTTATAGGCTTAATATGACAACAAATACCTATTTTCATATTTGCCTTTCGTTCAGTAGTTGTTGGGGGCCATTTTGCATTCTGTGAGTATGTGGCTCCACCATAGACCCTCGTAACATCTGAACATACACAGTTGAATACAGTTGAACAGGAGAGTTGAACAGGAGAAGTGGGGGAGGGGAGATGACCATCCATGGTCAGAGGAGAGGGTTTGGAATGTTCCCTGCATGCAGGGCCAGGGTAGGTTAGAGTGTTCTGGGTTACTCAGTGTGGGTGTAGAGATGGAGAACCACAGCCCCAGCTCCCCAGCTCTGGGTTGGCTAGGCAGAGCTCAACCATAAGGGGGCACTCCCATCCCACAGTGGAGAAACAGAGAGAGGAGTAGAAGAGAAGAGAGAGGAGAAGAGGCAGGCCCCAGCCTCATACAGCACAGCAGCCATTACAGTTTCAGAAACACAAGGCTGCAGAATGAGAAGCTCACTACCACCAATGGTACCTTATACAACATAAAGCCAACCATACACACAGGGCTATAGAATCGACTACAACGCATTACTGCGGTCTTGCTGAAACCATCGTAGAATATCCTAATATCCAAGCAATGTAAGAGCGTGGGGGATAATTGATTACATTTAAATGAAAATCATTCTAGTCTCTGCCCTGACGGCAGGTAGGGCAGCAGAGCCAAATGCAAAACAGTATACCCCAAACCTAGATGCTGTTCTCTCCCCTAGCACACGCCACTCGGAACCCCTCCTAATCTAAAAGGTATGTTCCCTCTACAGACCTAGTCCCTTCCCAGTCCCATCTCCCCCGAGAGCAACATTAGCCTGCTACTTAATACAGAACACCATATGGGGATTGTAATTAATGGAAAAGGTAGAGGAGGCAACGTGGGAAGGGGACATCGTATAAAAAGGTAACAGACTGCTATCCAGTTTTTTTAACAGCATAATAAACTAAATCAATATTGCTCAGGTGTTCTTTTCAGAAATCTAGATGATTATGCTTAAGAGCACGGATGGGTCAAATGTTTAGTCATGAAAAAATTGTCTACCTGACTAGATGGGTTTGTAAACATTGAACACCTGAACATTGAGGTTATCTACTGGTAGTAACACACACTGCAGCAGCCTGTGTGCAATACAGAGCGGGGGGTCTAACTAACTGCTGTGAATAATGGGGCTAGGGTGTTTGTGTGTGTGTGGGGGGGGCTTTTGTACATATCACAATGGTAGAGGAGAATCCCAAAGCTCTGCACAGATGCCCCAGTGAGGCAGGCAGCTGCCCTGTCCTGGGTGATGGGATAGGAGGGGCTGGGAGGGAGGGACCAGGGTCTGCCTAGCCTGCCTGATACCAGGCGCTGATCTGGGGGCTGGAACCACAGCCTGTCTGATACCAGGGGTTGATCTGGGGGCTGGGAGGGAGGAACAACAGCCTGTCTGATACCAGGGGTTGATCTGGGGGCTGGGAGGGAGGAACCACAGCCTGTCTGCTACCAGGGGCTGATCTGGGGGCTGGGAGGGAGGAACAAGAGCCTGTCTGATACCAGGGGCTGATCTGGGGGCTGGGAGGGAGGAACGACAGCCTGTCTGATACCAGGGGTTGATCTGGGGGCTGGGAGGGAGGAACCACAGCCTGTCTGATACCAGGGGCTGATCTGGGGGCTGGGAGGGAGGAACCACAGCCTGTCTGATACCAGGGGCTGATCTGGGGGCTGGGAGGGAGGAACAACAGCCTGTCTGATACCAGGGGCTGATCTGGGGGCTGGGAGGGAGGAACCACCGCCTGTCTGATACCAGGGCTGATCTGGGGGCTGGGAGGGAGGAACAACAGCCTGTCTTGATACCAGGGGCTGATCTGGGGGCTGGGAGGGAGGAACAACAGCCTGTCTGATACCAGGGGCGGATCTGGGGGCTGGGAGGGAGGAACAACAGCCTGTCTGATACCAGGGGCTGATCTGGGGGCTGGGAGGGAGGAACAACAGCCTGTCTGATACCAGGGGCTGATCTGGGGGCTGGGAGGGAGGAACAACAGCCTGTCTGATACCAGGGGCGGATCTGGGGGCTGGGAGGGAGGAACAACAGCCTGTCTGATACCAGGGGCTGAGCATATTGACTGGCTGCATCACTGCTTGGTATGGCAATTGCACCACCCTTGACAGCAAAGCACTACAGAGGGTGGTGCGGACAGTGACTGTACATCACTGGGGCAGGGCTCCCTGCCATCCAGAAACTCTATATCAGGCGGTGTCAGAGGAAGGCCCGAAAACTTACCAAAGACTCTAGCCACAGACTGGTCACTCTGCTACCATATGGTAAATGATACCGGAGCATCAGCTCTCGGACCAACAGGCTCCGAGACAGCTTCTAAATCATTTTTCCCCCATTAACAATCTACACAATACCAAAGCAAAAACAGGTTAAGAAATGTTAGCATATTTGTCAAATTAAAAAAAGAACTGAAATATTACATTTACATAAGTATTCAGACCTCTTACTCCGCACTTACATTAGCGATTACAGCCTAAAGGTATGACGCTACAAGCTTGGCACACCTGTATTTGGAGGAGTTTCTCCCATTCTTCTCGACAGATCCTCTCAAGCTTGGTCAGGTTGGATGGGGAGCGTCGCTGCACAGCTTTTTTCAGGTCTCTCCAAAGATGTCTGGGCTCTGGCTAGCCCACTCAAGGACATGGCACGATGCCTTCACCCCAGTCTGAGGTCCTGAGCGCTCTGGAACAGGTGTTCATCAAGGATCTCTGTACTTTGCTCCTTTCATTTTACCCTCAATCCTGACTAGTCTCCCAGTCCCTGCCACTGAAAAACATCCCCACGGCATGATGCTGCCATCCCCATGATTCACCGTAGGAATGGTGCCAGGTGTCCTCCATGCATGACGCTTGGTAATCAGGCCAAAGAGTTCAATCTTGGATTCATCAGACCAGAGAATGTTGTTTCTCATAGTCAGAGTCTTAAGGTTTCTTTTGGCAAACTCCAAGCGGTCTGTCATGTGCCTTTTACTGAGGAGTGGCTTCCGTCTGGCCACTCTACCATAAAGGCCTGATTGGTGGAGGGCTGCAGAGATGGGGGGGACTTTCCAGAAGGACAACCATCTCCACAGAGGAACTCAGGAGCTCTGTCAGAGTGACCATCGGGTTCTTGGTCACCTCCAACCAATTGACTTTACTTGATTGGACTCCAATCAAGTTGTAGAAACATCAAGGATGATCAATGGAAATAGGATGCACCTGAGCTCAATTTCAAGTTTTATAGCAAAGGGTCTGAATACTTAAGGTAATTCCATTGTTTTTCTCTTTTTGCAGGCCAGCATCCCAGAGTCATCTCTTCACTGTTGAAGTTGAGACGGGTGTTTTGCGGGTACTATTTAATGAAACTGCCAGTTGAGGACTTGGGAGGCGTCCGTTTCTCAAACTAGACACAAATGTACTTGTCCTCTTGCTCAGTTGTGCACCAGGGCCTCCCACTCATTCTGTTCTAGTTAGAGACAGTTTGCGCTGTTCTGTGAAGGGACTGGCATGAGATGATCACGCGCGCTCACGTGAGAGTGACCTGCGTTCCATCACATTTCTACAGACAAAGGAATTCTCCAGTTGGAACATTATTGAAGATTTATGTTAAAAACATCCTAAAGATTTATTCTATACATCGTTTGACATGTTTCTACGAACTGTAATATGACATTTCGTCTGAACTTGCCTGCGCCTCGTGAGTTTGGATTGTGTACTAAACGCGAAAACAAAAAGGAGGTATTTGGACATAAAAGATGGACTTTATCGAACAAATCAAACATTTATTGTGGAACTGGGATTTCTGATTACTTTTATCTCTATTTCTGCTTTTTGTGACTCCTCTCTTTGGCTGGATAAATGGCTGTGTTTTTCAGTGACTAGATACTGACCAAACATTATCGTTTGGTGTGCTTTCGTCGTAAAGCCTTAAGAAATCGGACACTGTGGCTGGATTTACAAAAACTTTATCTTTAAAATGGTGTAAAATACTTCTATGTTTGAGGAATTTTAATTATGGGATTTCTGTTTTGAATTTGGCGCCCTACAATTTCACTGGCTGTTGGCGAGGCGGGACGCTACTGTCCCACATATCCCAGAGGTTAAATCAGCACAACACATTTCAACTGTGCTAACATAATTGCAAAAGTGTTTCCTAATGATCAATTAGCCTTTTGAAATGATAAACTTGGATTAGCTAACAATGTGCCATTGGAACACAGGAGTGATGGTTGCTGATAATGGGCCTCTGTAGGCCTATGTAGATATTCATTTATTTATTTTTTTACTTAAAAAAAAAAAAAAATCTGCCGTTTCAAGCAACAATAGTCATTTACAACATTAACCATGTCTACACTGTATTTGTGATCAAATTGATGTTATTTTAAAAATGGATTTTCTTTCAAAAACAAGGACATTTCTAAGTGACCCCAAATGTTTAACGGTAGTGTGTGTTATACATACACACATACATTTATACACACTACCAGTCAAAAGTTTGGACACACCTACTCACTCAAGAGTTTCTTTGTTTTGACTATTTACTACATTGTAGTGAAGACATCAAAACTATGAAATAACACCATAACAAAAAAAAAAGTGTTAAACAAATCAAAATCTATTTTATTTTTGAGATTCTTCAAAGTAGCCACCCTTTGCCTTGATGACAGCTTTGCACACTCTTGGCATTCTTTCAACCAGCTTCATGAGGCAGTCACCTGGAATGCATTTCAATAACAGGTGTGCCTTAAGTTAATATGTGGAATTTCTTTCCTGCTTAATGCGTTTGAGCTATTAAGTTGCGTTGCGACAAGGTAGGGGTGGTATACAGAAGATAACCTTATTTGGTAAAAGACCAAGTCCATATTATGGCAAGAACAGCTCAAATATGCAAAGAGAAATGACAGTCCATCATTACTTTAAGACATGAAGGGCAGTCAATTCGGAAAATTAAGAACTATGAAAGTTTTTTCAAGTGCAGTCGCAAAAACCATCAAGCATTATGATGAAACTGGATTTTATGAGGAAGGCCAAAGGAATGGAAGACCCAGAGATACCTCTGCTGCAGAGAATAAGTTCATTAATGTTAACTGCACCACAGATTGGAGCCCAAATAAATGCTTCAGAGTGTTCAAGTAACAGACATGTCTCACCATCACCTGTTCAGAAACTGTGTGAATCAGGCCTTCATGGTAGAATTACTGCAAAGAAACCACTACTAAAGGACACCAATAAGAAGAGACTTGCTTGGGCCAAGAGACACGAGCAATGGACATTAGACTGGTGGAAATCTGTTCTTTGGTCTGATGAGTCCAAATTTTAGACTTTTGGTTCCAGCGCAGTGTCTTTGTGAGACGTAGAGTAGGTGAACGGATGATCTCTGCATGTGTGGTTCCCACCATGAAGCATGGAGGAGGAGGTATGATGGTGCTTTGCTGGTTTTTATCTAGAAGTCAAGGCACACTTAACCAGCATGGCTACCACAGCATTCTCCAACAATACACCATCCCATCTGGTTTGCGCTTAGTGGGACTATCAATTGTTTTTCAACAGGACAATGACCCAAAACACACCTCCAGGCTGTGTAAGGGCTATTTCACCAAGAAGCATGGTGATGGCGTGCTGCGTCAGATGACCTGGCCTACACAATCACCCTACCTCAACCCAATTGAGATGGTTTGGGATGAGTTGGAAAAGCAGCCAACAAGTGGTCAGCATATGTGGGAACTCCTTCAAGACTGTTGGAAAAGCATTCCTCATGAAGCTGGTTGAGAGAATGCAAAGACTGTGCAATGCAGTCAAGGCAAAGGGTGGCTACTTTGAAGAATCTAAAATATATTTGGATTTGTTTAACCTGTTAAGTCGACCCTCTACTTTTTCGAACATTCTGTTAAAAATCGTGCAACATTTCAGCGCCCTGCTACTCAGGCCAGGAATATAGTATATACATATGATTAGTATGTGTGGATAGAAAACACTCAGACGTTTATAAAACTGGTTAAATCACGGCTGTGACTATAACAGAACGTGTGTTTCATCGAAAAGTGCATGAAAATCTGATCAATGAAAATTGAAATAAATATCCATGCGCCACTTCCAGGAATTGTTCAAAGTGAACCGAATTAAATGAGGCCGAGGTTGCAGTGCCTACAGCTTCCACACGTTGTCTAGAGTCTTGTCATTTGATTCAGCCGTGATTCTTGGTCTAACCGAATCAAGGGAATCGATTCCCTCCGGTCTCCGACCGGATGTTTTGGTCGAGCTCTCTCCAAGACATTTTTTCGAGACAGACACCTATAGAATTGACATCGCCTCCTGATGAATTTTATCGCTTATTAACGTGTACTAATACCTAAAGTTGCATTACAAAAGTATTTAGAAGTGTTTTGTGAAAGTTTATCATCGACTTTTTGAATTTTAAAAAATGACGTTACGTTATGAAACGCTATTTTTTTCAGTTTATTATTATCTTCATAAATCGATATCTAGGCTATATATGGACCGATTTAATCGAAAAAAAGACCCAATAGTGATTATGGGACATCTAGGAGTGCCAACAAAGAAGATGGTCAAAGGTAATGAATGTTTTATATTTTGTTGTGCGGTTTGTGTAGCGACGACTATGCTAATTATTTTGTTTACGTCCCCTGCAGGTCTTTTGGGGTGTTACATGCTATCAAATAATAGCTTCTCATGCTTTCGCCGAAAAACATTTAAAAAATCTGACTTGTTGCCTGGATTCACAACGAGTGTAGCTTTAATTCAATACCCTGCATGTGTATTTTAATGAACGTTTGAGTTTTAACTAATACTATTAGCATTTAGCGTAATGCATTTGCATTTCCAGAGCTCTAGATGGGACGCCTGCGTGCCAGGTAGGAGCAAGAGGTTAACTGGTACACATACATACCTACCTACACACTCCCACACACATTCACTACATACGCAAATACATACACACACACACACTTTTAGACTCATCATATGCTGCTGCTGCTACTCTGTTCTTGATTTTACTCTTATTATCTATCCTGATGCCTAGTCACTTTACCCTGCTTTCATGTACCCATCTACCTCTAAACACTAATATGGTATTCCCTGTATATAGCTTCATTCTTGTGTATTTTTATTTTATTCCATGTGTTACCATTTTATTTTTAAAACTGCATCGTTGGGAAGAGCTCATAAGCAAGCATTTCCCAGTAAAGTCTACACCAGTTGTATTCGGTGCATGTGACAAATAAAATGTGATTTTATTTGATTCAGACTGCTTGCTTCTCTGCCTTGTTCTCCAGAGCAACGCCCCTCCCACCGACGACAGACACCCAGCAACAACCCAAAGTAGACTAGAGGGCGCTGCCAAAGCCCTTCACTAACTGACCCAACCACCGTTTCTCAGAGCAGAACAACAAAAGGTGGTTTAATCTAAAAGAGCATTACTTAAAATTTAATGAGCTGTTTTGGTGCATCTAAAATCCCCCTGTCCAAGCAACCACCACAGAGAAAGAGGGAGCAGAGAGGATAGACAGTGCTGCAGTCAGCCACTGCCTTTGTGCTGAAAAACTAGCTCAGCCTAGCAGAAATGGAGGGGGGAGGGGCGTGCTTGTGTGAGAGAGTGTGTGAGAGAGTGTGTGAGAGTGTGCGCGCACAAGAGCAAAAAGCAGGCTGGGTTAGCCAGCTCCAAAACAATTCACTGAGGCAAATTCAAACAATACATTATCAGCAGATTGAATTTTCTCAAGTACATTAATTAAAAATCATGTACGTACGAGAGAGAGAGAATGAGAGGGGTGAGAGAAAAAGAGTAGAGAAACCGAGAGAGGCAGTCAACCCAGGAATCTGAATAAGACACGTGGGCACAGGAAGCTCTGGCCCCAGAATAGCAACAGGAAATACGCCCAGGACACTGAATACTGCAACGACAGGCAGAGCCGAGAGAGAGGTTCACAAAATAAGGCTGAGCCGAAGCTAATTTATACACAGAGACAGAGGGTGATTCCTTACAAAACCAGGACAAAAAATACCATTATCACAACATTTAATCTATAGAATGGTCCTTTGGAGGAAGGATTGTTGACATTTGTATCTAAAAGCATAATATAGAAACAATCAACATTAGCATATTTATGACATTTTGGCATTACCGGGCCTCCTTTAAGACTCCATGTTTTATATTGTACGTGCTACAAAGCAAACGTGTCATATGAAGCTTTATATGGACTCCTGAGTGGCGCAGCGGTCTAAGGCACTCCATCTCAGTACTAGAGGCGTCACTACAGACCCTGGTTCGATCCTGGGCTGTGTCACAACCGGCCGTGATCGGAGTCCCATAGGGTGGCGCACAATTGGCCCAGCATCGTCCGGGTTAGGGGAGGGTTTGGCCGTCATTGTAAAATAATCATTTGTTCTGTAATAAGAGTAGTATTTTGATTTCAATTTTTTTTTAATTATATTAATTTATTGAAAATATGGACATTCTGAATGGGTAAATGTTTCAACATCTTGATGGACATAATATAATCTACGGGCTAATTGAAGTTCCATAGTAGGCTCTCTACGACCTTTAGAGTTATGATCGGATTTGTCTGCATTACCAACAGAGTGAATGTGTATAATCAATATGCAGGACTTGCAATGATATAAAAGGAGGGTTGTGATTGGTTACATTGCCTACTATTCAAATTTTAAAAAATTGGCCAAACCAACAAAAGCCAAAAGAAAAGGTTGGGGCTGAGTAGGGTGAGAGAGAAAAAGTGGTCCGGCCTAGCTAGGCAGAATGCGCCAGAGCTGTGTCGCACAAACAAGCTGTACTGCTGCAGAGGAGTAGAGAGAACTTGGAACATACACTATAGGTCATGGGGGCTGTTTGGGAGATGGGGTTGGTCCGCTAACAGTGATGCAAGCCACAAGTTCCTGTGTGAAGGAATCTAAGGGTGGGGCCCAATTGGGCTTTCCTCTTGCACACAAACACGCTGGACAACACAGACCCTGAATCGTATAAGTTCTGAATCAACTACTTCAGATGAAACGCTGGTTAATGAGAAAAGGGGAAAAGCGGAAGGGAGGGATGAAAAGAGAGGGCGTAAAAACAACAGAGAGCGAGTGTGTGACCAACATGTGACCTTCCCCTCTCTCACTCCTCCTCTCTCTAGTCCAGAGCTCTTTCAGTCAGTCAGTGCCCACACACCGAGTCCTTAGGATCCTTAGCAGCGGGGGCAAAAGACCAAGACCAGTGGGAGTGTCAGTGGGATTAGCCCCACGTTGGGAGAGGGGTACAAAAGAAACTCTCAGAGGGCAAGGAGAAGATTAAAAAAGAGAGAGGGTGGGGGGTAGACTTTCCCATTCCCACAGAGGGCTGACATGGAGAGGAAGTGTCACTTCCAGGGAAAGTGAAAGAACTGCCTGACATTGACAACACTGAGACCGCTTCCCACCCCCTTAAACACAGTGACAGACACACACACACAGTGACAGACACACACACACAGTGACAGACACACACACACACTGACACACACACTGACACACACACACACACAGTGACAGACACACACAGTGACAGACACACACAGTGACAGACACACACACACACACACACACACACACACACACACACACACACACACACACACACACACACACACACACACACACACACACACACACACACACACACACACACACACATACAGTGACAGACACACACACACATACAGTGACAGACACACACACACACAGTGACAGACAGACACACACACACACAGTGACAGACACACAGACACACACACACAGACACACACAGTGACAGACACACAGTGACAGACACACACAGTGACAGACACACACAGTGACAGACACACACAGTGACAGACACACACACACACACACACACACACACACACACACACACACACACACACACACACACACACAGTGACAGACACACACACACACAGACACACACACACATACAGTGACAGACACACACACACACACACACACACAGTGACAGACACACAGACACACACAGTGACAGACACACACACACACACACACACAGTGACAGACACACACAGTGACAGACACACACAGTGACAGACACACAGTGACAGACACACACAGTGACAGACACACACACACACACACACACACACACACACAGTGACAGACACACACACACAGTGACAGACACACACAGTGACAGACACACACACAGACACACACAGTGACAGACACACACACACACAGTGACAGACAGACACACACACAGACACACACAGTGACAGACACACACACACACACACACACACACACACACAGTGACAGACACACACACACAGTGACAGACACACACAGACACACACAGTGACAGACACACACAGTGACAGACACACACAGTGACAGACACACACACACACACACACACACACAGTGACAGTGACAGACACACACAGTGACAGACACACACACAGTGACAGACACACACACACAGTGACAGACACACACACACACACAGTGACAGACACACACACACACACAGTGACAGTGACACACACACACACACACAGTGACAGTGACACACACACACACACACACACACACACACACACACACACACATGACAGTGACAGACACACACACACACAGTGACAGACACACACACACAGACAGTGACAGACACACACACACAGTGACAGACACACACACATACAGTGACAGACACACACACACAGTGACAGACACACACACAGTGACAGACACACACACATACAGTGACAGACACACACACACAGTGACAGACACACACACATACAGTGACAGACACACACACACATACAGTGACAGACACACACACACATACAGTGACAGACACACACACACATACAGTGACAGACACACACACACATACAGTGACAGACACACACACATACAGTGACAGACACACACACATACAGTGACAGACACACATAGTGTTGTGTGTCGGTCTGGGGTTTTATGTGTCAACTATGGGCCTTGTAAATGATATTACAATATCCATATAACCCAGAGGACTTCAATTTATGCTCCTACAGTAGTGACCCCCTGACCCCTGTATGTCTCTGCCTGGATCCAACCCGAGGCCAAGCCGATGCCTAGACGACCCAGGGTCAGAGACACCTAAGCAGGGTTAAATCCTCTCCCTCACGGCCTGGAAAGAGTCCCCAGACGACCTCACCTCGTGGTCATCTTGAGTTTACGTCAGGACTTTGGCTAGGCCATTACAAAACAAAAATTTTGTTGCTTTTATGACATTTGCATGTAGACTTGCTTGTGTTTTGGATCATGGTCTTGATGCATGACAGGACCCAAGTAGTCCAAAAAGTCACCTGAAGCTTGCCAAAAAGCACCTGGGAGCACCTGGATGATCGTCAAGACTCCTGGAAGTCAAAAGTGGAACTTATTGGACATGGTTCCCATTATGTCTGGTGAAAACCAAAAATTGCATTCCACAGAAATGAACTCATACCAACAGTCAGGCATGGTGGTGGTAGTGTGATGGTTTTGGGGATGCTTTGCTGCCTGTGGGCCTGGACGACTTGCCAACACTGAAAGAACCATGAATTCTGCTCTGCATCAGAGAATGTCAGGCCATCAGTCTTAGTTGAAGTGAAGACAATGATACAGCACACACAAAGAAGTCTACATAAAAATGGCTGAAATGCAAACAAAAGTTTTGGAATGGCCTAGTCAAAATCCAGACCTGTTGCGGCAGGACCTGCAACGAGCATTTCCTGCTTGAAAAGCCACATGTCGCCGTGTTAAAGCAGTTCTGCATGGAAAAGCCACATGTCGGCGTGTTAAAGCAGTTCTGCATGGAAAAGCCACATGTCGCCGTGTTAAAGCAGTTCTGCATGGAAAAGCCACATGTCGCCGTGTTAAAGCAGTTCTGCATGGAAAAGCCACATGTCGCCGTGTTAAAGCAGTTCTGCATGGAAAAGCCACATGTCGCCGTGTTAAAGCAGTTCTGCATGGAAAAGCCACATGTCGCGTGTTAAAGCAGTTCTGCATGGAAAAGCCACATGTCGCCGTGTTAAAGCAGTTCTGCATGGAAAAGCCACATGTCGCCGTGTTAAAGCAGTTCTGCATGGAAAAGCCACATGTCGCCGTGTTAAAGCAGTTCTGCATGGAAAAGCCACATGTCGCCGTGTTAAAGCAGTTCTGCATGGAAAAGCCACATGTCGCGTGTTAAAGCAGTTCTGCATGGAAAAGCCACATGTCGCGTGTTAAAGCAGTTCTGCATGGAAAAGCCACATGTCGCGTGTTAAAGCAGTTCTGCATGGAAAAGCCACATGTCGCCGTGTTAAAGCAGTTCTGCATGGAAAAGCCACATGTCGCCGTGTTAAAGCAGTTCTGCATGGAAAAGCCACATGTCGCGTGTTAAAGCAGTTCTGCATGGAAAAGCCACATGGAAAGCAGTTCTGCATGGAAAAGCCACATGTCGCGTGTTAAAGCAGTTCTGCATGGAAAAGCCACATGTCGCCGTGTTAAAGCAGTTCTGCATGGAAAAGCCACATGTCGCCGTGTTAAAGCAGTTCTGCATGGAAAAGCCACATGTCGCCGTGTTAAAGCAGTTCTGCATGGAAAAGCCACATGTCGCGTGTTAAAGCAGTTCTGCATGGAAAAGCCACATGTCGCCGTGTTAAAGCAGTTCTGCATGGAAAAGCCACATGTCGCGTGTTAAAGCAGTTCTGCATGGAAAAGCCACATGTCGCGTGTTAAAGCAGTTCTGCATGGAAAAGCCACATGTCGCGTGTTAAAGCAGTTCTGCATGGAAAAGCCACATGTCGCGTGTTAAAGCAGTTCTGCATGGAAAAGCCACATGTCGGCGTGTTAAAGCAGTTCTGCATGGAAAAGCGGACCAAAATTCCTCCACAGCGATGTGAGACTGATCAACAACTACAGGAAGCATTTGGTTGCAGTCATTGCCAGCTAAAAGGTAACACAACCAGTTATTGGGTATAAGGGGGAAATTACTTTTCACACTGGGGCATTGGGTGGTGCACAACTTTGTTAATTAAATAAATAAAATAAGTATCAACAATGTGTTATTTGTTCACAAATGTTCCCTTAATCTAATATTAGGTTTTGGTTGAAGATCTGATAACACTGTGTCAAATAAAAACCTTATTAAAAGAAGAGTGCGGTATGTGTAACAACACAGTATGTTGAACACAGAGCGAGCGAGAGAGAGAGTGAGTGTTTGCAGTTCCGTTAGCAACCTGGCTGAAAACAAACGAGGAACCAGCTCAACTCGTCCATCTGGTTTCAACCTCGCTGCCTGGCTGTTTTTCCATTTTCTCATGCTGGTTGTTGTTGTGCTACCAGGGATTGACTACCGTCTGTCAGTTAGTCTTGTGAATTCCCACAGGAATATGCAGCAGACAGAAACACTGGTTGTCAGCACCTGGATCAAGCAGACCAGTCTGCTTGTACAATGGCTGAGGAGGTGTTGCCTTGCTAAAGTTTAATCAATTCACCATAAATGTTATGGTGAAACCAAATGGAAATTTCCACATTGTGTGAACAATTAAGTTTTTCAAAAGTTTCATTTTAAAAAGGCAGTAGACCTAAGCTGTCCTAAAGCTACCTACCTGACATTGGTGGTTTAGAATTATGCAATGTGCTCTGTTCTGGTTGGGCTATCATTTGGCATTGGCAACACTGGCTTTATGATATAGCTGAGGCGATCAGTGTTGTATCTCCACTGTTCTGGCTGAGGTGTTAGCCAGCCAGCCAGCCAGCCGTGTGTGTGTGTGTGTGTGTGTGTGTGTGTGTGTGTGTGTGTGTGTGTGTGTGTGTGTGTGTGTGTGTGTGTGTGTGTCAGGCTGAAAGGCAGCATGGCTAAAGTTGGCGGGACTAATCTGCACACTCTGTCATGTGCACTCCACGGGGAAGGTAGGGGGAGGAGGGGGCGGCAGGCAATGTGGAATCTGCTTGTCCAGACCTCTGCCAGATGAATGGCTCTCATAGCCAATCACACACAGCCGATGGGGGGAATCCCCAGGAAACACAACCTCCTTGGCCAATGGCTGAGTCCCGAGATAAATAAATAGGATAAATAAGAGAGGGAAACACATCCTTAGCGCGTGTTGCTCAATCGCTCCCCCTCACTTTCATTATATCTCATTAACGATCTAATTTTTCACCTTCTATCCCTGCCGCCTTGAATGAGGTCATATGTGTTCTCTGCCTCAACCTATAAACAACCACAGATACTGACTTCAACTGGAGTGTTACGCTTTTTCACACAGAGAGAGAAGTAGTGAAAGTTCAAAACCCTTTCCTTTCATAATCCGGTATCTTTGAATTAGCATTTGCTAATTAATTAGGGGTGAAATAAAAGGTCAATTTCAAAGTGAAAAATATCAAATATAAATCACTTTTTATTTACCTCATGAACATGTTTTCACCTGCTTCTCGAGACAGGTTAATTGTGCTTCAGTAAATGTGGCCTTTTACTCAACTCAACTCCTCTGTTCATCCCACAGCTCCACCAACCTGCCCTTTCGCCTTACCTCTCCTCTCAGAGACCTGATTCACCACTCCTCCCTGCAGTGTGAAGGGAACGCTCACGTCAGAATAACTGTCAACCCAGGAGAGAGTCTATAAAGACCGTGACGTGTGTGTGTGTTTGTGTTCCAGCTTATTACCATGTGAACAGTCAAGGTCAACTCAGCCAGCAGCCAGTCCAACAGAGGGGGCTGGGCCGGAGGAGGTGGATATGCTAAAATAAGGTGCTGGGAAAGAGGTCTGCTGAGTTGACAGTCAGGGAGGTAGTGTTTGTTGTAGTGGTAGAATGATAGAATGTGTGTACGTGTGTGTTGAGTGACAGACCGTTAATGTCTTGGGAGGGCTCACCGGTAAGCTAGAAGGCCGTCCCTGCATGCTGTCCTCTGCTCCACTCTTTGTGGAAGTCATGGGCTGGTTGGAGGGGGGAGCACTGGACTGGGAGCTGAACGAGTCCTGGGAGAGCTCCTGAAGACAGAGGGAAGAAAAAGGGTGAGGAAAAACAGATGACCGTCTGTAGACTGAGGAGCCTACACTTCCTTTTTCCATATCAAAAGACATCGTCCTGACGTGGAACCCTGCCGACTTACGTTAGCTCCCCAAGCTATGCCTAGGTCTTAGTTCAACGGGGGTGTGGTGATTTACCTGCGGTGGAGGTGGAAACCGCTGGAAGGGCGACTGCTGCAGGGGTGGGGTCTGAGAGTAGGGTGAGGGCTGGCCCTGCTGAGACTGACCCTGCTGCTGGGGGGGTCCACCGTGACCTGGAGAGGGGTGGTGGCCCTGGGGGCCTGGGGAGGGCTGATGGCCTGTGGGTGGCTGCTGCCCACCATGGCTAGGGGGTGGCTGGTGGCCTGGGGGTTGTTGATGGCCCGGGGGTGGCTGGGCCTGTGGAGGGGCCACCCTTTCTTGCTGCTGGGGGGGTCCTTGCTGCTGCGAGGGGAGCTGCTGCTGTGGAGGCTGCTGCCCTTGCCCTTGGGGTCCTTGCTGCTGAGGGTAGCTGGGCTGGGGGCCCTGACCCTGAGGCACGGCCTGGCCCTGCTGCTGCGGTCCCTGGTTGTAGGGCGGCTGGATCTGAGGTGGACCCACCTGCGGAGGGCCTTGACCCTGGGGATAGGGGCCGGGGGCCCCAGGCTGGCTGTGTTGGGCTGAGGGCTGACCCTGGGAGGTGTGGACCTGCTGGGGGTAGGGGGACTGCTGCTGACCAGCGTGTGGTGGGGGGCCATGCTGGCCGTAGTAGCCCTGGCTCTGCTGACCGTAGCCCCCTGGACCCTGCTGCCCATAGCCGGCCATCTAGAGAGGACAAACAGCAATGTAATCACAGATTTAGAGTCTTTACAATCTATATCAGGGGTCGCTGTATACACATACAGCTGAAGTAGGAAGTTTACACTCACCTTAGCTGAATACATTTCAATTCAGTTTTTCACAATTCCTGACATTTAATCCTAGTAAAATTTCCATCTTAGGTCAGTTAGGATCACCACTTCATTTTAAGAATGTAAAATGTCAGAATAATAGTAGAGAGAATGATTTATTTCAGCTATAATTTCTTTCATCACATTCCCAGTGGGTCAGCAGTTTACATACACTCAATTAGTATTTGGTAGCATTGCCTTTAAATTCTTTAACTTGGGTCAAACGTTTCAGGTAGCCTTTTCACAAGCTTCCCACAATAAGTTAGATGAATTTTGGCCCATTCCTCCTGACAGAGCTGGTGTAACTAAGTCAGGTTTGTAGGCCTCCATGCTAGCACACGCTTTTTCAGTTCTGCCCACACATTTTCTATAGGATTGAGGTCAGGGCTTTGTGAAGTATGCTTGGGTTCATTGTCCATTTTGGAAGATCCATTCGCGACCAAGCTTTAACTTCCTGACTTCCTGTCTTGAGATGTTGCTTCATTACATATATATACACATAATTTTCTTCCTCATGATGTCATCTATTTTATGAAGTGCACCAGTCCCTCCTGCAGCAAAGCACCCTCACAACATGATGCTGCCACCCCTGAGCTTCACGGTTGGGATGGCGTTCTTCGGCTTGCAAGCCTCCCCCTTTTTCCTCCAAACATAATTGTCATTATGGCCAAACAGTTCTATTTTTGTTTCATCAGACCAGAGGACATTTCTCCAAAAAGTACAATGTTTATCCCCATGTGCAGTTGCAAACCGAGAGTCTGGCTTTTTATGGCAGTTTTGGAACAGTGGCTTCTTCCTTGCTGAGCGGTCTTTCAGGTTATGTCGATATAGGACTCGTTTAACTGTGGATATAGATACTTTTGTAACAGTTTCCTCCAGCATCTTCACAGGGTCCTTTGCTGTTGTTCTGGGATTGATTTGCTCTTTTCGCACTAAAGTACGTTCATCTTTAAAAGAGAGAACGCGTCTCCTTCCTGAGCGGTATGATGGCTGCGTGGTCCCATGGTGTTTATACTTGCGTACTATTGTTTGTACAGATGAACGTGGTACCTTCAGGCGTTTGGAAATTGTTGACAAGGATGAACCAGACTTGAGGTCTACAATGTTTTTCAAGGAGTCTTGGCTGATTTATTTTGATTTTCCCATGATGTCAAGCAAAGAGCCACTGAGTTTGAAGGTAGGCCTTGAAATACATCCACAGGTACACGTCCAATTGACTCAAATGATGTTAACTAGCCAGCCTATCAGAAGCTTCTAAAGACATGACATAATTTTCTGTAATTTTCCAAGCTGTTTAAAAGGCACAGTCAACTTAGTGGAATTGTGATACAGTGAATTAAGTGAAATAATCTGTCTGTAAACAATTGTTGGAAAAATGTATTGTGTCATGCACAAAGTAGATTTCCTAACCGACTGGCCAAAACTATAGTTTAACAAGACTTTTGTGGAGTGGTTGAAAAAGAGGTTTTAATGACTCCAACCTAAGTGTGTGTAAACTTCCGACTTCAACTGTAATTAACAAAATACAATAAATTGATTTAAGAAAAACAATCAAATTCGGCAGTTAACATATAACATGTATTTTTATACATTAGGCTATATTAAATAAGATTAAAATACTCTAATAGCTGCCCCTTTACAAAGTCACTTGGTAGTCTTGCGAGGCTTTCCTGTACGTAAAAACATTTACAACTAGAGGTCGACCGATTAAATCGGAATGGGCGATTAATTAGGGCCGATTTCTAGTTTTCATAACAACCGGAAATCGGTATTTTAGGACACCGATTTGGATGTTTTTTTATTTAAAAAATGTTTTTTAACGCCTTTATTTAACAAGGCAAGTCAGTTGAGAACACATTTTTATTTTCAAATATGGCCTAGGAACGGTGGGTTAACTGCCTTGTTCAGGGGCAGAACGACAGATTTATACCTTGTCGGCTCAGGGGGATTCAATCTTGCAACCTTACAGTTAACTAGTCCAACGCTCTAACCACCTGCCTCTCGTTGCACTCCACAAGGAGCCTGCCTGTTACGTAAATGCAGTAAGAAGCCAGGGTAAGTTGCTAGCTAGCATTAAACTTATCTTGTAAAAAAACAATCAATCATAATCACTAGTTAACTACACATGGTTGATGATATTACTAGTTTATCTAGCGTGTCCTGTGTTGCATATAATCGACGCGGTGCACATTTCCGAAAAAGGACAATCTTTGCTCCAACGTGTACCTAACCATAAACATCAATGCCTTTCTTAAAATCAATACACAAGTATATATTTTTAAACCTGCATATTTAGGTAATATTGCCTGCTAACATGAATTTCTTTTAACTAGGTAAATTGTGTCACTTCTCTGCAACAGTGTCAGGGTATATGCAGCAGTTTGGGCCGCCTAACTCGTTGCGAACTAATTTGCCAGAACGTTACGTAATTATGACATAACATTGAAGGTTGTACAATGTAACAGCAATATTTAGACTTAGGGATGCCACCCATTAGATAAAATACGGAACGGTTCTGTATTTCACTGAAATAATAAACGTTTCGTTTCCGGATTCGACCAACTTAATGACCAAAGGCTTGTATTTCTGTGTGTTAATATGTTATAATTAAGTCTATGATTTGATATTTAGTAGAGCAGTCTGACTGAGCGATGGTTGGCAGCAGCAGGCTCGTAAGCATTCATTCAAACAGCACTTTCGTGCGTTTTGCCAGCAGCTCTTCGCAATGCTTCAAGCATTGAGCTGCTTATGACTTCAAGCCTATCAACTCCCGAGATTAGGCTGGTGTAACCAATGTGAAATGGCTAGCTAGTTAGAGGGGTGCACGCTAATAGCGTTTGGAGTAGTTGTTCCCCTTGCTCAGCAAGGGCCGTGGATTTTGTGGAGCGATGGGTAATTTCGAGGTATGGGCTAGGAGAGGGACGGAAGCTATACTGTTACACTGGCAATACTAAAGTGCCTATACGAACATCCAATAGTCAAAGGTTTATGAAATACAAATGGTATAGAGAAATAGTCCTATAAATAGTATATTAACAACAACCTAAAACCTCTTACCTTGGAATATTGAAGTCTCATGTTAAAAGCAACCACACCAGCTTACATATGTTCTCATGTTCTGAGCTAGGAACTTAAACGTTAGCTTTTTTTACATGGCACATATAGCACTTTTACTTTCTTCTCCAACACTTTGTTTTTGCATGATTTAAACGAAATTGAACATGTTTCATTATTTATTTGATGCTAAATTGATTTTATTGGTGTATTATATTGAGTTAAAATAAGTGTTCATTCAGTATTGTTGTAACTGTCATTATTACAAATACATTTATTATTATTTTTTTTTAAATCGACCGATTAAACGGTATCGTTTTTTGGGGGGGTCCTCCAATAAATCGTTATCGGCGTTGAAAAATCATAATCGGTCGACCTCTACTTACAACACAGCACATTGGTGTTGTATTGTTCACTGGTAACTCGAAAGAGCAGCTGACCTTGCCTAGCAAGTCCAGTGAGGGAAAAATTAAAACAAAAGCTGTGTGGTGTCTAGCAGGGCACTTACCCTCTCAAGGATTCAAAGAAAACACGAGGAGTTGCAGAAAAGACCTGCATCAAACCCACCTGAAGTGGCGGTTGTGTGAGAGGTAACAATGAGACAGGACTTGTCTTCTCTACAGGGTGCTTAGAACACCCAACAGGCCTGCGACTGTCTATCAAACTAACAGACCCATTTTAGCCGTGACTGCATGGAAGTGTGATGACAGAGGGTATGATGATCGAGAAAGAGAGCGAGCGAAAGCGTGAGAGAGAGCGAGCGAAAGAGCAGGATCAACAGAAAAACATTACCAACCTGTTGTCCGTATTGCATGCCACCCATGCCGCCGGGGGTGCGTCCCTGCATGCCCATGGGGTATCTCTGAGACCCTGGGGGTCCGTAGCCCTGGCCTGGGTAGGAGGCACCCTGTTGAGCCCCTGGAGGAGGGCCCTGCCCCTGGCCTTGCTGCTGAGAGTAGGGGTTGACTCCACCATACCCCTGGCCTCTCATCTTCCCTGCCTGGTCCATAGGGCTGGGGGGCTGGAGAGGGGGAGAGGGCTAGTAAGAAACCAAACTTAAGACATTCATATGTTTATTTCCAACAAACATTGTGATAACCTTATCCCTGAATAAAATTATTTGAAATAACTGAACTCATTAAAATGTGACATTGTGATGAATTGTACACAAGCTAAGTTTGTTTTTTATTTTTTTTAAATCTAACTGCACGAGATCTCACTCCGGGGTCTCATAACAAGGCCATGCCACCGGTGGGAAAAGTGAAACCTATGAGGGTATAGCTAAAGAATGCTAACAAAACAGGATTAGTTTCCCACTAAAAAAAACTTGGCCATGAATGAATGAGCCCAGTCTATCCCCCCTCCATCCCTCCGCCAGGAGCATTTGACTGCCCAGGAGATCAGAATGCCAGCGGGAGGATAAAGTTACGTTCCGACGTTGGGGAGTGTTAAAGTTCCTAGGAAAATCATCTGGAGGAAATGGAAGTGTCCGTCTGTTTGTGGTGACTGGAGGCCTGCCCACCTCTCAGCTGGAGGGGAGAGAGACATCATGGGAGAGGAGCCTGACCTTGGCTGCACCTGGGGTGGAGTGGCAGGGGGAGCCACATGGCTGGGGCAGCGTCTCACACACATAAACACACACAGTCGCCTCAGTAATGCGTTGAACACACCGACAGCGCAATAGTGCAAAATAGTAAGCAGCATCATCTTGATATGTGTGCAACAAAAGTTCAACATTCACCATTTCTGTCAAGCCGTCTACGCATACATTTTGACGCCTACCTTCTATAAATCCAACGTTATGCACCACACCCCGAACGTACTGCAACCGCCTCTGCAACGCAATGCTGCAAGGCAAACGCAGCGTTTCATTGGAAATGAATGTAATTCTGGTGTACCAAAATGCAACGGAGCGGTCGGTGTGTTTTAAGCGTCAGTTTGACTGGACTGGTGGAATACCACCAGCAGTGTTTCCCCTACTACTGAGAGCTGAGGGCGGCTAGTTGGTATTGCTCCACTCTTATCTGCATTGTTGGAAAAGGACCCGTATGAAAGCATTGCACTCTTAGTCTACACCTGTTGTCTACTCTAGTGACATAACACTTGATTTGACTTCAATGCCTGTTGTTTTCTTATACATCTAAGCCAGTCTGTCTCTTTTCATGTAAATGCCACTGGCGGCAACCGCCAGCATACAATCAGAGAGGGGATGCTAGTAGAGAGAGAGGATGCTTTGAAGTACCAGGCAGCAACACCTTGAGCCTCTTGGACACCAAGACAGGTGGGCAACACAGACACAAGGCCTTCTCACTGCTTCCCACGGTTATTCATCCATCATGTTTTCCCCTGCCAAATCAAACCTCAGTCCCTGGTTATAGGAAGACAACCATAATGTATTTATAGCCCAGACCAGAGAGGAGGGAGAGGGCAGTGTGCCTGAAACATAACAGGTCCCAGCTGTATAACGTTTGAACCTGGGCCAGAGACTGGCTCCTCTCCTCTCTTCTTTTCCTGCTTTAATAACGCCGTTTTGGCACCGTATGAATGACACTGGCGGTATGTGGGAGAGGCTAGGGAACTGGTCCCATGGGGGGTGGGGTCAGCATAAGGAGATAACACATTCACCCACTCCACATTTTACCTTCAGCCAGCCCAGTCACCCACAGGGCAGGCCTCTCTCTCCAGGGCTACCCCAGGTTCACAGACAGAGAGTATGTGTTACTATACTCCCTAGGGTCATTACAGGACCCCACCACAGGGAGCTATTCTCCTGTGACCCCACTTTTAACCCAGTCTTTCTTGGAGTCTGACTGGATGTGCAGAGGCAGCCAGCCACACGACCCTCTAGCTGTCCTCTGGCTAGAAAAGGTAAATACTGTCTGCAACCACTTTCAGGTTTGACGTTTTATTCGTTCAAATTAGGTAAAAACAAAATCACAGTCATTAGTTTACCAGCCTCACAGGTGTGTCATCCAACCACAGTCAGGTGACTGACCATCATCTATACCATTCTTTCATTGATCGGTTTACTTGCAAGCATTTCCTTATATTGTTGAAGTTGTTCAAATGTCTGACACACACATACATACTGCCCAGTCTGAGTCCGAGGCCCTAGGGGATCCCCTTGCGGCGTGTGCGAGAGAGAGATACTTGTCTTTTCAATCTCCTGGATGGAGGTCAAGGATTGTTATGGCATTCTGCTCCTTAACTCACCTATGGAGTACTGTACAACTGAGCAACAGTCTAGTGACTGAATGAAACGTGTTGCTTTGAATAGAATTACAGACACACGAAGGTTGGTATTTCAATGTGTCATAAATCAATTGATGTCCTCTACCTTTTCCGTCATGGTTCATTTGACAATAGCCATTAATGAATCCTACAATTTTCATATTTGTCTCAAACTATTAATTTGCACACAAAAAATGAATGGTGCTACTGTAGGTAGGCCTAGCATTAGCTAGCGCTAGTTGGCGCTACCTGCACCAAAACAGCGTTATTTTTCATCCTATAGCTTGTTCTCCATCTTTTTTTTTTTTTAAAGTGAGTCAACATGTTTTCAGCATTCCCTGACTGATCAAACTTTGTTTTATCATGCTCCCTAGTCTCTCTACAGCAGACATATGGTGAGCAATATGTTTGGAAAATGTATACATGGTGTCGACACCTAAGTATCGTGACATGGTATTGTGAGGTCAGATGAATTTGCAGAGGCATGTTTGTTGCTGTTGTGTAGCCTGCATGCGCAAGTGTGTTCACTTCTGAACTGACTGGTGAGAACGACAGTAAAAAGATAGTGGCTGGAGACGTTCAAAGGTTTATGACAGTCTAGAAACTCTCTCCCTCCCTCGCTCTACCCCACACGGTTCTCTCCCTCCCTCGCTCTACCCCACACGGTTCTCCCTCTCGCTCTACCCCACACGGTTCTCTCCCTCCCTCGCTCTACCCCACACGGTTCTCTTCCTCCCTCGCTCTACCCCACACGGTTCTCTCCCTCCCTCGCTCTACCCCACAAGGTTCTCTCCCTCCCTCTACCCTAGACGGTTCTCTCCCTCCCTCTACCCTAGACGGTTCTCTCCCTCCCTCTACCCCAGAAGGTCCTCTCTCTCTCGCCCTACCCCACACGGTTCTCTCCCTCCCTCTCTCTACCCCAGAAGGTCCGCTCTCTCTCGCTCTACCCCACACGGTTCTCTCCCTCTCTCTCCCCTGCATGGTCCTTCTGAATTTAAATTTAAATTCAAGGCCTTTATTGGCATGGGAAACATATGTTAATATTGCCAAAGCAAGAAGTAGACAAAAATGTACAGTAAACAATGCACTCACAGAAGTTCCAAAAGAATAAAGACATTTCAAATTTCATATGGCTATATACAGCACTCCCCACACTCTGTCCCCCTCTCCACCACACTGTCCCCCTCTGTCCCTCCCCCTCTACTCCACACTCTCACACACTGTCCCTCCCTTGCTCTCTGCCCAGTCATCTAATCAATCGCTTTAAGGAAACCCCTCCCTCCTTTCTTTCCTCTTTCCCCCTAAAAATAAATAAATGCAATTAGCACATGGCTAATCTGCATAGAGGAAAGCCAGAACACTCTTGGCCTTTGAGGGTGGTGGAGGGACTGATGATACTGGTGCTGTGTGTGTGTATGTGTGTATGTGTGTATGTGTGTATGTGTGTATGTGTGTATGTGTGTATGTGTGTATGTGTGTATGTGTGTATGTGTGTGTGTGTGTGTGTGTGTGTGTGTGTGTGTGTGACTCAAACAGATGGGCTTGGGGCAGACGATAAACAAGTCCTGCTAATTTAATCCTCCACATGGCCTAGGATCTCCACAGACTATTGTTCTGTTGTAAAGCCCTGCACACACCGACACACTCACTCAGGGGCCCCCGCACTCAGGGGCCCCCTTAGACAGCCGTCACTGTCACTTACACCCCATGACTTCATGGTTGGCTTTGAGTATATCAATCAAACACGGACGTTAAGGTACTTAGAACAGCTACTTCGAGCCTAAGAAATAACTTGCAAACCTACTGAACAGGCCTAATCCAATGAGTGTTCACACATGCTAAGGAAAAAGAATACTCTTTGCTTTCACAAAAGTGTATGAAGAGAGGAGCAAGAACAACCATAAGAACACTTTCTATACCAGTATGTCAGTCCCCATCCCTGTTCCCCTGACTATCACAGGCCTAAAGCAAGAGTTGGTGAAACACTTTACAAACTAACGCAACCGCTAAGAAAAACAATGCCTATTAACAGTCGATTACCCGTTGATTTTTAAAAGAAAATATTATGTCTGGTGGGCCAAATAGTAATTTCACTGAGCGGGTCTGCAACCATCCATATCAGTTAAAGAGCTAAATGTAAACAAAAGGAAAGTTAAACCCATGCCATGTTCTGGCCTGCCACACAACAGCAGTGGTTAGAACTCCAAGCTGACTGCCACATGACTCTGTAATAAAACAAGAAAAACCTCTCCTGCTTACTCTCCTATGGTCTGAGCACACACACGTGGACAGAGAGTCTGAGGCACCACAAAGCTAATACAGCAGTACACACACACAGATACTCCTCCAGCTGTTCGCAAGAATTCTAAAGATCTACAGAACAAAACAAAACTACAACAGGTCACACACCCCACAGATTAAAAACGCTTCATTTCAACCCCGTTGGAAGCGAACGAGATGAAACAAGGTTACCAGGCCTTAAGTTCTGAGCCTAAAACCTACATAAAAGATGGGAGGCTCTTATGATCACCATTCACTTCCCTGTGAGCTGATCCAGAGGGGCCTAGTCAATTTCTTCATTCGGGCCGGTTGCTTTCACTTGGCACCGGCCCAGAGGGCCACAGGACAAACCACCTGGATGTTGAACTCTGCTATTAGACTAGATAGGCTACCCTTCTTCAAATGTAGTATTAACCAAATATGGTCTGCAAAGTACTGTCTGGCTTAGGTTGAGAGAAGAACAAAGCGGCCGCCGTCACACTAAACACAATATTACAGATCAAATTGTCTGACTTTCTTCCATCTATTCAGCGACATCAAATAATTCTCCCATTTGACAGAGGAAATGGGGCAGCAGGTAGCCTAGTGGTTAGAGCGTTGGACTAGTAACCGAAAGGTTGCAAAATCTAACCCCCAAGCTGACAAGGTAAAAATCTGTCATTCTGCCCCTGAACAGTCATTGAAAATAAGAATTTGTTCTTAACTGACTTGCCTAGTTAAAGTTAAATAAATCTAATTATTTATTTTTGTAATTGTATTTGTTCTGACTTTTTCTTTCTTCTATAGGAAGCATGGTATTAGGTCAATGATGGAAGATATTGAACAAGACCCTCCACTGCAGGACATTAACCTGTTACTGTCAGACCCATCTTCTAGCCAGATCACCATTCCTGACCTGAAGTGAGGCTGGGAGTGCTGGTGGTTGGACTGAGGAAGAAATTAAACAGGCTCACGCCATACAGTACAACCCAAGTTTAGAATAATTCTGCTTTTTGATTGGTCAACCAACGTCCCACCTCTGCTCGAATTTCATTGGCTACGCCATTGTCACCAACCCAGAAGTGAAAACATATAAGCAGCTAACAAGGAATTATTTTGGCTTAGTTTTAGGGGTAATGTCATGATTAGGGTTAGTGGTTAAAATCAATGTGGCACATTAGGCTATACTTTATTTTAACCCGTAGAGTGGGCCTGTTTTATGCATCAGCCAAAGAGGTAAGACAATACCATGACGTCCCAGCCATATGGCCACAGGTCAGATGATGTCCTCGGTGTTTATACCAGCCTGACTATCAGCCACGATGACCACAGTGACCTGGCATGGATGACACCTTACGATAATAAGTGTGTCATTCAGTCACTATACTACCATTTACATGCCTGAAATAACCATCTGAACAAAGCCAGCGGGGCCAAGCCAGGCAGGCAGAGAGGAACAGAAGGTGCTTAAGGAACTGGCTGGGTCACAAGCCTAACCCACTAACACTCTTAGTCACACAACACCTGACTGACAGGGATGTCATTCCCCCTAGTCTCAACTGACTCAAGTACCGGTAGTTGGTCGCCGGTGTAGGTAAGCCTGCCTCAGAGGGGGAGTAGAACCGTTGGACTGGTGAATTTGCACATCCAGTGCTTCAATGGAACGAAGCACCAACAGTTAGCGATACACACACTTCGTTAAGCCATAGTTAGGCCTGAGGCATGCAAATTCTGGGGTTGTGGAGAGGTTGGTGCATGGCAGGAGATAAACCTCTGCAGCCTGCCACACCTACACCTGGACTACACGCTGGTGGAGGCCGAGACCCAAGGAGAAACGGTACTAACAGGTTTCAGAAGAAAATGGTAGTTGCCTTGCCCTACCAGTAACTGTACCATTGAACTTTAACCTGGTCAATTATGTTATTCCCCAAAATGCATTGCAAGAAAACCCTCCAACATCTGCTTTCTCACCCCTCATGAAGCCAATGGCATTTTAGCACAGAGAGCTAGCCTGAGTCCTTAGTAGAGCTGTGTATGAAAAGATGTGAGGTACAGTAACAATCGACCTACCCCCCCAGAATC
This sequence comes from Oncorhynchus keta, assembly GCF_023373465.1. Taxonomy (NCBI): domain Eukaryota; kingdom Metazoa; phylum Chordata; class Actinopteri; order Salmoniformes; family Salmonidae; genus Oncorhynchus; species Oncorhynchus keta. The sequence goes on from NC_068439.1 coordinate 29,773,790, forward strand.
AACAACTGAGACGCCATTCCCCCCTCAACACCCACACATTTAAAGGTTAACCTGTTTCTCCATAAAACACACAATACGTTATGCAAATAAAGTCTGCTGCGCCGCGCTAGCTAGGAGAGAAGCATATTCTAATCTAGTGCATTTTGAAAAAAAATAATAATTGGGACAATTCGATGCTTTAATTAGCTGTACATTCCAACCTGGACCAGAGTAACAGCCCAAGTTCGACATTTTCTCCAAACATGGAGAGACACCAGGAATTTGACGACATTTTCAATGAGTTTGCCTTTCTTTTTTTGAACGTAGTCTTAAATAAATGCTAGCATTTATGTTTTAAGCTGCACACCTTGTATGCTTCACCTAGTGGTAGACCACTGGCATGGTCCCAATCCCATACCACTGCTCTAAGGGCAGTGGCTGGTACAAGTACAAGGAGAGTGAATGTTTTGAGGATGGGGAAAAACAGGTACAAAGTGAACCGATGAAGGTAGGTAACAACGGTGGACACAACGTGTGGAATGAGAGAATAATGTAGGGTCACAGTAAATAAATGAAGACAGGAGAGACTATCCTTCGTTTGCGCCACCTCCTAGACTGTTGTTTCAGGGATGGAGAAAGACTTCAGTACCGTGTTACTGAAGAGAAGAGACCGATGGCTGGTGGCACGTGGAGCAGGTCACTGAGAGAGGATCCTCCTGAGGCTTCTACCACACAGAAACACACAGACACACACTGCCAAGGACACACACACACACACAGCTGTCACAGGCAGCCAAAGATCATTCACAAAAACACCCTCCCCCCCAGGGTATCACTGACACTCTTACTCTTTCTCCCTCACTCACACACTCACACACACAAACACACACACCGGCCCGTCACACAGGGCGTGCACACACAAACAGAGTGTTATGAGGCAGCGTGCTGTCCTGGCCATGTGGCTCATCACTACTCAGCACTGCAGACGGAGAGGGAGAGAAATTAGCGGAGAGAATCTTTGAATGCACAGCCAGAATACAGTAGAACACACCTCCTGTCCAGTCCACTGGCTACACAGCACACCACAGTCCCCACCACCTCACCGGCTACAGCAGTGTTTCTCAACTCTGGTCCTCTCCAGTACATCTTGGTTGCAGAGATTGACAACATTCACCTTAAAAATCAGTGATCATGCTCCTATCAATATTTACCGATAAGATTCCACAAATTGAAGTCATCACCCGTCAGTATGGGCAGGCAAGTTCATAGTGCAGGGAAACAGACCAAAGCCGGTCGAACGGAGACTTCACTTGGACTTTGGTCCACTATCACATCAAGGCCCCAAACTTCAATACCACAGACAGACACAACCTTTAAATGAATGTACTGTGTGGATCACTACCATATGTCCACGTTGGTAGATACTCTTATTTCAAGGTTTTTATTGTCAAAGTAAATGGACACTAACCAGATTTGATTTCAGCCTGACACACGGTTCTCTCCCAGAAAACAACTGGGTCTGTTTGTCGGCAGACATCAGAGTCAACCGTTAGGCTAGGTTTTACAACCAAAGGGATCAATTAGCCCACTGATATTAGGTTAGACATCTCTCACAGCTTCATCTTTGCCTCAACCGATCTTAATCAAGCAATTGGCTTCTCCATCAATCAATTAATTAATTAATTAAAAGCAACATTTGTCACAAAGTGCTTTGCCGTAATTGAGACAAGACCCCAAAAGAGCAAGCACAGCGGAAAGGAAAAACTATTTTGCCATCTACTCCAAGTCCCACAGTCTCAGCACCACCCCCCTAACAACCTGGCCATAGAGCAGGGAAATACAGTGGTGAACTCTGTCCACAGATCTATAGAAATGCATGAACACCAAATACAGAAACAACTTAAAGGCATTAAAAGTCAGTAACATAGTGATGTTGTAGCCTAGGCAGGCACAGCAAATTAATGAAAAGGCATCTAGGGAGCTGAGGAGAGGCAAAAGCATTTCTATTCTGGTGTATCAACCGTTGGAGCACGAGTTCATGTGAGCAGCACAATTCGAGAATAACATCTGTCAATCACAGATCGGATTTTAACAACATAACTTGATTTAGCACAAGTCTCTCAGAGGAGATTGCCACTTGAAACTGCATAATTCTAATTTCTTTGAATTTCCAGCATCTCCACATGCAGAACCGTGGCTGAATGAATCACAAATTGCAGTCCTGGGTATTAAATTGTCCACTACACAGCCTGCATAGAGGAGAATTAACAGGAGTCTGCAAACACCTGAGAGAAAGAACAAACTTTAATGAAGGCAAACTTAAATCCGTTTTACCTCATTTCTACCAGCATGTCACGTGCAACCAGAGGGGAGAGGGGGGGAAAAAGGGGGGGGGACCACACCACCTTTACTCCACACACAGAGACGTGTACAAAGCTCTCCCTCTGCCTCCATTTGACAAATCTGACCATAATTCTATCTCCCTGATTCCTGCTTACATGCAAAAACTAAAGCGGAAACTGTAACTCGCTCAATACGACAGTGGTCAGATGACGCACATGCTAAGCTACAGGATTGTTTTGCTAGCACAGACTGGACTATGTTCCACGATTCATGCAATGGCATCGAGTATACCACCGCAGTCACCGGCTTCATCAATAAGTGCATCGACAATGTCATCCCCACAGTGCCCGTACGTACATTTCCCAACCAGAAGCCATGGGTTACAGGCAACAGCAGCACCGAGCTAAAGGCTAGAGCTGTCGCTTTCATGGAGCGGGACACTAATCTGGATGCTTATAAGAAATCCCGCTACGCCCTTAGACGAACCATCAAAAAGGCAAAAACATCTGCAACACTGGGGCCCCTCTGGGGTGCATGCTTAGTCCCCTCCTGTACTTCCTGTTCACCCACGACTGCGTGGCCAAGCACGACTCAAACACCATCATTAGGTTTGCTGACGACACAACAGTGGTAGGCCTGATCACCAACAACGAGACAGCCTATAGGGAGGAGGTCAGAGACCTGGCAGTGAGATGCCAGGACAACAACCACTTCCTCAATGTGAGCAAGACAAAAAGGAGCTGATAGTTTACTATAGGAAAAGGAGGGGCGGACAGGCCTCCATTAACATTGACGAAGGCTGATATGGAGCAGGCTGAGAGACAGTTGTGAAGAGGGCACGACAACACCTTTTCCCCTCACGAGACTGAAAAGATTTGGCATGGGTCCCCAGATCCTCAAAAAGTTCTATAGCTGCACCATGGAGAGCATCCTGACCGGTTGCATCACCGTCTGGTACGACAACTGCTCGGCATCTGACCGTCTAGAGGATAAAATGCCATTCCATTATTGACTGAATTGACACTAGCTGATATGACATTGCCACAATGAGGAGCATTGAAGCTGTATTGTATTGACACTAATGCTACAATAAATGTAACACGCTTCATGATTGGTAGCTAGATGCATGACCTAGCTACCAGGTCTAGGACCAAAAGGCTCATTAACAGCGTCAACCCCCAAGCCATAAGACTGCTGAACAATTAATCAAATGGCCACCCAGACTATTTAAATTGACCCCCCCTCACCCTGTTTTTACACTGCTGCTGCTCTCTGTTTATTATCTATGCATAGTCACTTTACAAATTACCTCGACTAACCTATACCCACGCATATTGACTCGGTATCAGTACCCCCTGTATATAGCCTCGTTATTGTTATGTAATTATCTTGTGTTATGTGATTTGATAATAACAAAAATTATTTCAGTTTATTTAGTAAATATTTTCTTAACTCTATTTCTTTAACTGCTTTGTTTGTTAAGGGCTTGTAAGTAAGAATTTCATGTTAAGGTCTACTACACCTGTTGTATTCGACGCATATAACAAATTAAATTTGATTTGATAGGTGTCTTTAAGACAGGTATTCCACAAGGCATCATGCAAGTCTCTGTGGGGAGAATAATAAAACTGAACAATTAAAATGGTGGTACAGTAATCGAAAAGGGTAATGAACTACCGAGCTAACCAATAACTTGTTTAAAATGTTGATATAATGTTTTATAATGTTGAATATTATATGAACATTTAGGGCTAACAACGGCAAATGACAATTGCCAAGAAACGGAAATCAACAAATTCCATCAAAACTTCAATGGATAGAAATTACAAATAGGCCTAGCTATTCAATATTCAGGAGGTCAATGCTATAGCTAGCCTACACGTGGTTGATGATATTCTAAAACCGGAATACACCATTTGTCTGTTCACATGGTTACACACTGTGCAGCATCACATGTGAAAGTAATCATAGTAACCCAGTGAACAAAGCAGTGACACTTGGCTGACACCTTGGCTGCTTGTAAACACTACAATTACTGCAGCCATCAGATTCTCCTCACAGAACACAAGTCAGATTCTCCTCACAGAACACAAGTCAGATTCTCCTCACAGAACACAGGTCAGATTCTCCTCACAGAACACAAGTCAGATTCTCCTCACAGAACACAAGTCAGATTCTCCTCACAGAACACAGGTCAGATTCTCCTCACAGAACACAGGTCAGATTCTCCTCACAGAACACAGGTCAGATTCTCCTCACAGAACACAGGTCAGATTCTCCTCACAGAACACAGGTCAGATTCTCCTCACAGAACACAGGTCAGATTCTCCTCACAGAACACAGGTCAGATTCTCCTCAGAACACAGGTCAGATTCTCCTCACAGAACACAGGTCAGATTCTCCTCACAGAACACAGGTCAGATTCTCCTCACAGAACACAGGTCAGATTCTCCTCACAGAACACAGGTCAGATTCTCCTCACAGAACACAGGTCAGATTCTCCTCACAGAACACAGGTCAGATTCTCCTCACAGAACACAGGTCAGATTCTCCTCACAGAACACAGGTCAGATTCTCCTCACAGAACACAGGTCAGATTCTCCTCACAGAACACAGGTCAGATTCTCCTCACAGAACACTGGTCAGATTCTCCTCACAGAACACAGGTCAGATTCTCCTCACAGAACACAAGTCAGATTCTCCTCACAGAACACAAGTCAGATTCTCCTCACAGAACACAGGTCAGATTCTCCTCACAGAACACAGGTCAGATTCTGAAACCCACTATAGAACCACAGAGCACCAGTCAGATTCTCTCAAAGAATACAACACATTCTGAAACACACTGTAGAACCACAGAACACCAGTCAGATTCTCAAACAGAACCACATAACTCCTGTCTCTCCTCTACAAGATTATCCTAGATCAGCTAGGAACACTATTCTAGCATGGGGAAAACAGCCACACCTACTCCCTCTGATGTTCCAGAATCAGCACTAGAGTTCTGCCACATCTCCAATCTGCCTGTGGAGCTGTACATGCACGTATAAGTATGAACACAGCATTTTTGCATGAAGGCTACAGCTGAGATTTTACGTAAATGTACACTAAACAAATTTAGCTGTACTGTATTATTTGAGTGGCAGGCAATACAGTCATCATGCAAATTACTGCCGAGGGACTTACACAACATAACGTGTTCAATGAAACCATCCATAAAGTATATTTTGCACATTGTTATTTTATTTAGCATGCTTGGACACAAGCATTACAGCTGAAATGTAGGCCGCTGCACGCTGACCGCAATACAAACATATTTTGCTTGCATATCAAGTAGGCTAAATGTCATGCACAGACGGTTAAACAGGCTAAAGCGCGTGAATAATATGCGTAATGTCATCTTGACACTGCCAAAGTACATGAGCTGATGTGGGTGATTTCTACAGCGTTACATTGGACGCAGTTACAAATGGCCAGGAGCAGGGGATGGGGAGCCAATCAGATCTCAGCTAGCATGTCAACCTAAGACCAACTGTCTCCTGGCTTTGACAGAAGGATTTTACCTCCATAATTCAAATCCCAAAGCAAAGCAATCTGCTCCTTCTCAAATCACTGGCCGTGTTTACTACCGGTACTGAGACCACTCCGAAATACAGGGGCAAAATATAACGTCTCTCTGTCGTTAACTACAATGTAACGATCGGAACAATCATCAGAAGATACAATATAACAAGCTGGCGGGGGAAATGTTGCAACTGAGGGATAGTTATTTGCTACATTTACAAGCATCGACCAGTCAGGTGTATTTTTAGTTATACAATCCGTTCTGCTTGCTTCTAACAAACTAGTCCAATATAATCTTACGTCATGTGTCATTTACATCTTGCCATTTAAAATTGGTGTGAAAGCTTGCAACAAACTTCAGGGCTACATGGAGTGGATATAGATACAAATACATTTAGCAGTGATTCGTTAGCGGCATAGCTAACGTTAGCTGGAGAAATAACTGTCATTGCGCTTTATACAGTACACGCTTTGCTAATAAAGAAAAATACACATTTAGCCTTCCAATTTCTCCTCTCAAACGTGTCCCCTTTGCCCCTGACCAGGCAGAAGCTACACATCTTTACCAGCTCAGTGAGTTTTGTATTTTAGCACAGACATGGCTTGTTTCTCTGTTTAAATACTCTAAAAGGAGGTGGTGTAAGGAGAAAACAGAGGCAGCCATTTTAGAGAGCTACCTAGCTAAGCTACATGGGCAATGGCTGTTCCATTGCAACCCTTCACTGCTACACAGAGCTATCTGCAACTTGCTCAAAGTGCACCAGTACTGAGAGAAAAGTTTACCTGGTTTCTGTTCAGAGGTCCCGTGTTCCCAGGTCCCGTGTTCCCTGGGCTCATTGGAGGCGGGTGGTGGGTCCTTTGTTGCCAACCCGGATGGCCCCCACCATACTGACTGCTGGCCATATCTGCTGCTCCCTTGCTAGCCCCTTCCTGGTTACTATAGTCTCCTTGTGGGTAATTCTGGTAGGTCCTCGTTGAGCTGGGAGACGTTAGAAGCTGATTTAAAGTCGGGGTAGACGTGGGTTGTAGGTTTCCTATGTTATACCTCTGATTATTGTACGAGGCAGCCATAGCTGTAGTTCCGCCTGCTGGCTGTTGCTTGCCTGGCTGCCCCCCAGCCGCCGGGGGCTGGTTATTACGCGGGGAATTCATGGCGTATCCTTGGCCCTGATAAGAAGTCCGGTTCGGGAAGGGGCTGTAGTTGTTAAAATGGTTGGGGAACCCGTGCTCGTGTGAGTTGGGCGGGTATGGGTCCATCATGTTACCTGGCTGCACTGCCGGCCCCGCTGCAGCTGCCATGCCAGGGCTTTGTTGTCCGCCATGTTGATGAAAAGGGCCCCGGCTGTAGTGCTGGTTGTAACCGTAAGGAGGTGGAGGGAATGAGCCCTGGTGGTGATGGCCCATCCCGGAGTGGTTATTCCCCTCCGGTCCCCCAGTATCATTCTGGTTGTTATTATTATTCACCCTGGACGAATTCCCGTTCCCGTTCTTCATGTCAGGCTCACCTCCTCCCCCTACATTTCCAGCATCGGCCCCGTCCTGCAGATCCTTCTGTCCAGGAGATCCGTTGTCAGATCCCGGTTCCTTATTTACATGTTGTTTCTCTCCCGGTACCGACTCCTCCAGTGGGTCCCGATCCGGCTTTTTAAGTTCGGATGGCGGGCTAGTGTTGAGAGTGGCGACGCTAGCGACCTGCGCGGCCATGATATCCCTCTCTGCCTCTCACAGCGAGTCACTCACAATCGAGCTCTCTGAATAGCATTGAACATAAATACAATTGTTTATAACAATGTACCCGTGTCCCGGATCATTCCCCCTACCTCCGGACCTAATCCGGCATCCACTCCCGTCTCCGATTCGACTGGAAAGTTACTGGAAGAATATAAATAAGGATCCAGGGAATTAAATTAACCAACAGAGAATGTGGGAAGGCTTCTCTTACAGAACGAGAGTGTGAGCAAGAAACCGACCAAACCAGCACGAGGCTTGGCGAGACACAGCCATTTTACTGAAGCGTTCAGATGAACGCAAAACACGGAGCGGATTCAACCAGTAGGTAGGAGGCGACTAGGCTATAACAAGCAGGGAAAAAATATGTATTCTGTTTATTTTGAAGGGGTTATAGAGCTCGTCCTAGAGAGACTATAGCAGAACATGATAAATAATGTGACTTATATATGGAACATAATTCATAACATCCAGCATTTCGGCTATTTTGTGGACAACCATATAATCTGTAAATCATCAATTATTTCCATTACAGGCTCTATAGATTTGTCTTAAAGATTCAATCTGCATAGTTATAATGCATTTAGTTTTCATTTTATACAGAGTAGACACACATATGAATATGTTACTGGGAGACTATATAATTCTACACACAATATAAGTATATGTTTATAATTGCATCGTATCAACAATATTTTCACACAGTTACATAGTATTAAGATTGGGATTGACTCCTGCCATGTGCTGAGAGAGAACGAAACAACTAGCAAAAGCAGAGGGCTTGATATGTGGAGAGGAAAGCAATAAATTACAGTGTGTGTGTGTGAGAGAGAGAGAGAGAGAGAGAGAGAGAGAGAGTGTTATGTTTACTGTACATTTTTATTGTTTATTTCACTTTTGTTTATTATCTATTTCACTTGCTTTCGCAATGTAAACATATGTTTCCCATGCCAATAAAGCATTTTGAATTGAATTGAGAGACAGAGAGAGAGCTAGAGAAAGAAGGATAGAAAAAGGGAAGAAGGATGGGGGATGGACTGAGCCAGTCACAGAGCAGGAAGTGAAGATAAAAAAGAGAAAAGCAGAGTGAGAGAGAAAACAAAATTGAAATAGAAATTGAGAGAAAACAAAACGTGTGAGCCACTGAAAAAGCCTACATATAATGATATATCTAAAGCAAAATTAACCGTTGAAAATGTGTGTGTGGTTTCGTAGAATAGCCTATAGGATAAATCAAGAGGAGATTTTGAGAAAGAATAAAGTAAATAATCAAATGACAACAGCCACGCTCTCCTCTTCCCCACTCTGCTGCTCTCTCCCTCTCTCCCTCCCCACCCCCTCTCCTCATTCTCTCCGCCCGCCTGCCTGCCTCGTGTTCTCTCCTAGCAGCAGCAGCCTCTCTCTGCTTGCAAAAGCAGCAGAACTTTGCTATCAGCGCGTGGGGGATGGGCAGCGCAGGCACAGCTCAGCACAGCCCTTTTCTCCTCTACAATGCAGGGCTTTCTGGCGAAGAGTTACAGCGGCCAGGCTCATACTACTGACTAGCATGGGAAAGGGGATCCCCTTAGTTTAAGTTTTGTTTATTTTTTTTTCTCTGAAATGTGCATTAAGGGAGGAAGGACAGACAGGCTGTAAAAGGGGGAGGTGTGGGGGTGGGGGCCAGAAGCCTGACTGACTATATTGGCTAGAGAGGGAGGAGTGTTGCTGTGTGCTGCTAGAATATAGAGAGAGGCAGACAGAGGAGAGGGGGGGTTGGGATCTTTCTTTTTTTTCTTTTCAGCATAAACTTGGTGTTTATCATAAGGGGACCCTGTCTATTTTTCACAACTCCTGTCCTATTTTCCACCCTGCTCCCATTCACTGATATTATCGTCTGTTACACCTGGTTTTAAATATATTTTGTCTGCACACTTCTTTTTAGAATTAGTCCTAATGGAGAGAATCATCTCTGTAGTTGTAGGGACTCATCATTGTCCTCACACTGAGAACTGCTTTTTAGTGGGTCATAGAGCTCACTGTACTCGTTCCTCTGGTTGCACACACACACACACACACCTTATACTATATTCTGCTACAGTATTATTAGCTCCCGTTAAACTAAATGAAACGTAAATATAATTCTAAATGACAATCATTGATAATGCAAAAAATTCATATAGTGATTTGTTGAATCCATGTAAGACAAAGGCACTTTAGACATTATTAGTCTTCATAAAGTATGCTTTAGACATTAGTCTTCATAAAGTATTCTTCAGGCATTATTAGACTTTATAAAGTATTCTTCACACATTATTAAGTCATCATAAAGTATGCTTTAAACATTATTAGTCTTCATAAAGTATGCTTTAGACATTATTAGTCTCCATAAAGTATTCTTCAGACATTATTAGTCTTCATAAAGTATTCTTCAGACATTATTAGTCTTCAAAGTATTCTTCAGACATTATTAGTCTTCATAAAGTATGCTTTAGACATTATTAGTCTTCATAAAGTATGCTTTAGACATTATTAGTCTTCATAAAGTATTCTTCAGACATTATTAGTCTTCATAAAGTTTTATTTGGACCATTTGAATATAGAAAGATTCACTCCAGATACCCACTCAACTGTCTTGACCCAGAGGCAAACACTCTGCTTTGGATGTAACTTCTACAACCATCCTCTAGGCTTTATAATCTCAGGTCATCAACCACCTGAAATAACATTGGTTGAATCAGTTGTTAATGACATTATGAAATGTTATGAAGGTGTTAAGAAGGCTACTTAGATTGGACTCCTTACACAGTCACATCTGTCCTAGGATGGGGATTTAGGAGTATTTACTCTGTACCCCACCGTGTAGCTGACCATGATGCATCACCCCAAGCCTGGTGGCCTGAGTTCCTCCACCATCACCACGGATACAGACCTGGACACATGCCAGGGGAATACAGCCAGGAACTACTTTTTCTTTTGATATTAAGTATTGATTAGAGGCCTCTATGTAAAAACAACAACAAACAATGCATCAAGGAAAAGCATTATTTCAAAATGTTGAGTAAATGGGAGGGCAATTGGTGAAACATAATGCTATGATAACAAAGATGTATAATGTGAAGACATTGGTTGGAATGAATGATAAGAGATGATTCAAATGTATTTATGCAATTGTCAGCAAGAGGGCCTTTACTCAGTATTTCCTCAGTATCACAGGCCTTCACTAGGAGAGTATACAAAAGAAGAAGCACATTGCTGGAGAATGCACTGTTCTGGCGTCCACTATCCACAGTTACAACCCCTGACCGGGATCCAAAACTTAACAATTCATCCTTCCAACCACATACACTCGACTGAACTGTAAATAATACGTACTCAATATTCATCATCATCAAATGAAATCCAAATTCTAGGTCTTTTTTATGAGCTTAAAACCCACACCAATCTGAGTGCAACATCGTTGGCCAATAACATTCTGCAGTTCTTTCCAAAGAGTAAGTGATTTAACAAAGTTCACCCAGAGGCCTTGTTGAGGCATTCATAGTTAATTATTTTTCAGTCTGTGTCATAAAGCTATAGAGACATTTTTGTATAGTACATTTATTTTTCTCTTTTTTGACCCAGGCGTGCGATGGTAAAAGTGTCAGTCTTGAGGAAGTTAATTGATGACAGATCATTGAGAAGTTTTTTTAATCCCCAGAGATCTAGTCTGGGAATGGAGCCATTTGATCGCCAAGACAACCCAATTATGTGGAGTGGAATTTCTTAACAAGACTGGAGTTGAGTTTGGAGTGACTGGGAGACACACAAACACACACACACACTTGCATTCATTACTGAAAAAGCAGCCCCGCATGTTCAGCCCGCCAAATATACATACTCCCACAAGCACAAAGAGAGAGAGAGAGAGAAAAACGTACATTCCCTCAACAACATGCTGTCATAGACGCACATGCTCACAGTAAATGTCAGGGACACTCCCACACAAGGCCTGCCACACAGGCTTGCTCACACGTGCACAAACACACACATAGACATAAAATAAGACGCACACAAAGTGCAGTTGGGCTGTGTCCAGTTGGTTGCCAGGCAGCAATAGAACACATAGTCTGGAGTGTGCATGGGAAGGAGGGAAGTACCACTTTGACAACTGTCCAATGGCTGCCCGGCTTACTCCCTGTAGGATAATGTACATAAGAGCTCAGACCGGCATACGTGTATACCCAATTCAAATACTTAATCTGTTTAAAGAAAGGAATACAATGCATCATGATGATATTAGAAACAGGTTATTATCAATGATATCATCTCTTGGTTAGTATTCTCAATCTCAGCACCAAATAACTCACACCAAAAAGAGTTTGATTTGATACAACGGAATCAAACCATGTGTATTTTTACCCTCTAACACACCACCAGATACTAAGCAAACATCAAATTCCTGTCATAGAAAACAGTGTGAGGCTGCTAGTATTCTGTATTCAGTCAGAGATGGAATCCTCTCAGCTCCTAATGTGAAAATAGGCTAGGACACACACACACACACACCTGTGCATCTTGACAGGCTTTCACAACAAAGCTAATAGGATATATTCAGTTTAGACCAGTGTACTTTTATCTGAGAATGACTTTTTATCTGAAGTTATCATTTGCTTTGGGGCATTTCTGAAGTATTTTCATTCTTGAAAACCCCTGAATATTCAGTATGAAAACTTCAGTCACACACACAGGTTGGAACACAGACAAGCATGCATGCACACACACCTCTCTAAACATTCAATTTCTCTCACTGTGTGTGTGTGAGAGAGAGAGGTCTGGGGTCCGCTCACCAACCAAGAATTCACAAAATGGGACAAACACCAAATTGAGATTGTGCATGCATAATTCTGCAAAAAATATCCTCAGTGTACAACGTAAAACACAAAATAATGCATGCAGAGCAGAATTAGGCCGATACCCGCTAATTATCCAAATCAAGAAAAGATCCATTAAATTCTACAACCACCTAAAAGAAAACGATTCCCAAATCTTCCATAAAAAAGCCATCACCTGCAGAGAAATAAACCTGCAGAAGAGCCAATCCCCTTATTGCAACACAATCCCCTTAGTGACTGGTCTGCTGGTGCCATCATGGGTTGGAGCCCGTTCTGCCACTCTCAGTGCCTGAAGTCAGCGCAGCCTGCTCCGGGACGTCTTCCTGGGGGCTCGGAAGTTGCCGCCATTGCCGGTATTCCGTCATTCCCGCGGAGTACCAGGACCTCCGGGAGGTGTTCAGTAAGGCCCGGGCCACTTTGCGGTCACTACAAGTATCTGGTCATGCCATTTGGCTTTACCAATGCCCCTGCTGTGTTCCAGGCTCTGGTTAATGATGTTCTCCGCAACATGTTGAACTTGTTCGTCTTCGTCTACCTCGACGACATCTTTGTCTTCTCCCGCTCTGCCAAAGAACACGTGCTACACGTCCGACAGGCTCTCCAACGCCTCCTGGAGAACCAGCTTTTTGTGAAAGCGGAGAAGTGTGAATTCCATCTCTCCACCATCCCCTTCCTGGGTTACATCATCGCTGCAGGTAGTGTAAAGACGGATCCCAGGAAGGTGAGAGTAGTGGTGGATTGGCCCCAGCCTACGTCCAGAGTGCAGCTGCAACGTTTCCTGGGATTTAACTTTTATCTGCACTTTATCCGAGGTTACAGCACCCTGGCTTCCCCCCTGTCTGCACTCAACTCTCCCAAGGTTCCGTTCACGTGGTCCCCAGCGTTCCAGGATCTCAAACACTGTTTCACCACAGCTCCCATCTTGGTTCATCCTGACCTGTTCCGCCAGTTCGTGGTGGAGGCCAATGCTTCGGATGTCGGATTGGGGTCTGTCCTGTCCCAGCGTTCTGCCCTGGACGTCAAGTTACATCCCAGATAACCAGATGTTTGTTCCTGACATGGTCCCTACCCGGTCCTGGAGTGGGCACACCCGGGCTCCTGTCAGACCCTGGCCTTTGTGCGACAATGCTTTTGGTGGCCGACCATGATTCCCGACGTCTCCGTGTTCGTCGCCGCATGCATGGTCTGTGCGCAGAACAAGACTCCTTGGCTAGCTCCGGCTGGTCTCCTTCAACCTCTGCCTGTCCCTCACCGTCCCTGGTCTCACATAGCCCTGCACTTTGTCACGGGTCTCCCCCCATCTGATCGCAACACTGCCATCCTGACAGTAGTGGATCAGTTTTTCAAAGCTGCTCACTTCATTCCTCTCCCCAAGCTACCATCTGCAAAAAAGAGACCGCCCAGCTCATGGTGCAGCACGTCTTCCGGATCCATGTACTCCCAGTAGACATGGTCTCCGACTGGGGTCCTCAGTTCTCTTTCCGGGTCTGGAAGGTGTTCTGCACACTCATTGGGTCATCAGCCAGCCTGTTCTCTAGGTTCCACCCCCAGTCCAACGACCATTCTGAGCGAGCCAACCAAGACTTGGAAATGACACTTTGCTGTCTGGTCTCCGCCAACCCCACCACCTGGAGCCAGCAACTAGTGTGGGTCGAATACGCCCGCAACACCCTTCCTTGTTCTGCCACGGGTCTCTCGCCCTTTGATTGTTCCCTGGGCTATCAACCTCCACTCTTCCCTGAGAAAGAGGAAGAGGTTGGCATACCTTCAGCCCAGACATTTGTCCTCCTCTGTCACCGTACCTACATCAAATCAAATCAAATGTATTTATATAGCCCTTCGTACATCAGCTGATATCTCAAAGTGCTGTACAGAAACCCAGCCTAAAACCCCAAACAACAAGCAATGCAGGTGTAGAAGCACGGTGGCTAGGAAAAACTCCCTAGAAAGGCCAAAACCTAGAAGAGACCCCGGTCAGCCCTTCTCAAGACCACCTCCCGGTATCGACAACAAGCGGACCGTCACCGGACCCCGAATCCCCGGTATCGTCTCGGGCAGAAGGTATTGCTGTCCACCCGGGATCTGCCCCTCCGGTTGGAGTCCCGCAAAATCTCCCCCCGGTTTATCGGCCCTTTCCCCATCTCCAAGGTCATTAGCCCCTCTGTTGTCTGTCCTCTGTTGCCCCGTACCCGCCGTGTACATCCCACTTTCCATGTCTCACAGCCCTTTGCTCCTGTTTTCTGTACCTTGTCACACCGCCCTGGATTACTGACCTCTGCCTGCCCAGACTCTGAGACTGCCTGCCGTTCTGTATCTTTTGACTCTGATCTGGATTACTGACCTCTGCCTGCCCTTGACCTGTCGTTCTGCCTGCCCCCTGTTCTAGTAATAAACATTTGATACTTCGACACTGTCTGCATCTGGGTCTTGCTTAAAACGTGATACACATATTTCCCTCAGATTACACAGACCCACAAAGAATTCGAAAACAAATCCAAATTTGAGAAACTCCCATATCTATTGGGTGAACTTTCACAGTGTGCAATCACAGCAGCAAGATGTGTGACCTGTTGCCACAAACACCATTGTAAATACAACCTATATTTGTTTGTACTTGAACTATTTTTACATCATTGCAACACTGTATGTAGACATAATATGACATTTGAAATGTCTTTTTATTTTGCGAATGTAATGTTTACTGTTCATTTTTTATTGTTTATTTCACTTTTGTTTATTTCACTTGCTTTGGCAATGTAAACATATGTTTCCCATGACAATATAGCACCTTAAATTTAAATTGAGAGAGAGAGAGAGAGAGAGAGAGAGAGAGAGAGAGAGAGAAGGGTACCCCCAGTCTAAACGAAGCACAGAGCAGGGTTAAGAGCACTCACAAAACATGGTGTCCTCCTCACAAGGACAGAGAAGTGCTCCAGACAGACTTTCATCAGGGATTAAAAGAGAGAGAGCAGAGAGAATGGAGAGAATCATCTCTGTAGTTGTAAGGACTCATCATTGTCCTCACACTGAGAACTGCTCCTTAGTGGGTCATAGAGCGCACCGTACTCGTTCCTCTGGTTGCACACACGCGCACACACACACACGCACGCACGCACGCACGCACGCACGCACGCACGCACACACACACACACACACACACACACACACACACACACACACACACACACACACACACACACACACACACACACACACACACACACACAAACATATTGTGCAACTTGTTCCGCTGGTGACAGAGCACTCAGTCGGTCCCTGACAATCACACTGAGCACGCTGTCATGAGAAGGGGACTCCGCAGTACCAAAATAAGGATGAGAGAAGGACTGATGGGCAGCACAGAGGAGTGTCAGGTAAAGAATGAAAACACAGCAACATAAAATGGACCAATTTGTTTGGCTCATGTAAAACAGACATGGCAGTCATTAGACTGCTTGGTTTCTATATGGTACACAGAGAGGAAAACTGATTGAGGAGCCAGGACAGTAATCAATGGTAGGGGACTGAGGAGTTGGGAGTTTGTTGTGTCGAAGAAAGACCTGTCCATTGAGGGGACGGGCGGCCAGTTGGACTGGTCAGGCCGGGCTGGGCAGTATGAGTGATGTGATGCCAAGCTGGACATATTGACACAGTGCAGATTGAATAATTGAGCTGCCAGTTTTAGAACAGCCCTTGAAGCTGTGCAAATCAATCTGAACCATGACAGACTGAGAAGATGAATCGGACCGCTCGTTGCCCACCAGAGAAAATACAAAGAATCTATTTAGTTTCGGCTTTGATAGTTGTTGAAATTCATCTTAAGATTTGAGTACTTTAGTGTACAAGTCATCATCCGAACAGCTCCGTCTGCTCTACTAGTCATACATTTCTACTGCATTACTATTACTTTTCCCTCAACTGCCTGAGTGACAGCTACTGTGTGACAGTGAGGAGAAACTCAATGAAAATGAGTAGTAGCAGTAGTATTGCAGACACTGAATAGGATCATTCCCTCTTCAACTCTATGTTATAGCCTATTGTTTACAGAGTCTCTTACGGATTCTCTAATGGAGTCTCTCACGGAGTCTCCCACGGAGTCTCTAACGGAGTCTCTAATGGGGTCTCCCACGGAGTCTCTAACGGAGTCTCTCACGGAGTCGCTCACGGAGTCTCCCACTGAGTCTCTAACGGAGTCTCTCACGGAGTCTCTCACGGAGTCTCCCACAGAGTCTCTAACGGAGTCTCTAATGGGGTCTCCCACGGAGTCTCTAACGGAGTCTCTCACAGAGTCTCTCACGGAGTCTCCCACGGAGTCTCTAACGGAGTCTCTAATGGGGTCTCCCACGGAGTCTCTAACGTGCTTTACGGTGTTTGTGTTATTTGGAGTGTGAGCCGGAGCACCACAACAACTCAGAGGCCACAGATGAAGGGAAATTCTAAACGCTGTGAATATATTAGCAGCAGTGGCTACAGTTTGATCAGAGATATGTGCAGGGGTACATGTTGAAACAGAGACAGATGAGAGAGAGAGAGATGTATAAGGAAATACATGCATGCATACATTTCCATTTATTTAACTAGGCAAGTCAGTTAAAAACAAATTCTTATTTTCAATGACGGCCGAGGAACAGTGGGTTAACTAACTGCCTGTTCAGGGGCAGAACGACAGATTTGTACCTTGTCAACCTTCCGGTTACTAGTCCAACGCTCTAACCACTAGGCTAACCTGCCGGCCCATACATACTGATACAGAGACCGAGGAGGAGAGATTGGGAATAAACCTTGGCGGTTACATTGTCAACATACAGAATGCATGCAATGCTTTCAATGCTGGAGAGGGAGTTACAAACCAGGTGTGGAGGTGTCAGACCAGAGGCAGGCTGGTCAGGCCTGTAACAACATCAACCACAAGATCCTCTCTGGATCTAATCGGGTCCTCCACAGGCTCTGTTCCTCATTTTTCTTTGAGACACACACCCGCCCACTCCCTCCTCTGTGGGCCTGGGGACCATAGCCGTGGCCCCTCCACCATGGGAGAGGTGCAGCTGTGACAGTGTGACAGGACATGCCGACGCGTGGGGTCGACGGCACACTTCAGGAATGAACCCTCGCACCCATGCTGGGGGTTCCATGTTCCCGTACCACCACACACACAAACACACACACCGTCCAACACCACCCACCAGTCAACTGTGAAAAGAAAACTTAGTCCTGGCTTTGTGACGTCCCTGTGGGGGGGGGGGGACAGCAGATAAAGGAGCACAGAGGCTTTGGAAGGACAACTATTATCTAGACCTGATGATTGGCCCCAAGACCTGGACAATGTGAAGGCTGTGTGTGTCTATGTGTCTGTCTGTGTGCGTGTGCGTGTGTCTGTGTGTCTGTGTGTCTGTGTCTCTGTGTGTGTGTGTGTGTGTGTGTGTGTGTGTGTCTCTGTGTGTGGGTGTGTGTGTGTTTGTGTCTGTGTGTGTGTGTCTCTGTGTCTGTGTGTGTGTGTGTGTGTGTGTGTGTGTGTGTGTGTGTGTGTGTGTGTGTGTGTGTGTGTGTGTGTGTGTGTGTGTGTGTGTGTGTGTGTGTGTGTGTGTCCATGTGTGTGTGTGTAAAGAGGGGTGTAGGATTTGAGATATTTGCATTGAAATGCTGAAAAAAGAAAGAAAGACAGACACTGAGTTGAGAGTGCTCCTTTGTAGGCCTATAGCTGACTGATAGGAGGCGTATCCAGCCAATTAGCTATCTGAAAACCTAGAAATTAGAGAGTAGACACTACAAAGCAAAAGCTGCCATCTCTCTCTATCCATTGAGTGAATCCAATGAGGATAACCAACAAAAAAATGGCTATAGTGTTTGATTCCTATAATGTATGACAGAGCAAACTTAGTTTACTTGTGTCTGTTGCTGACTATTGCCAGATGAGGTGGCAGAACATTATTCATGGTTTCCTTTAAATATCACCATAACATTTGAAATACAAACTAGCTTCTAGAATTTGGAACATGTTCACATTTAGAGGAGAGGGTATTTGAACTGGAACCTTGAGAGAAAAAATTATGCCTCGGCAGGGCAGAGCTGAACATGGCTGCTGCCAAATAGGGCATTTATAAAAGGTTGGCACAGACCCCTACAGCATGGAGGCTGGCAAAGGCACGATGCCCACATACTCAGAGTGCTAACCAAGGGTTTTGTTTGGCATGTGTCACTATAGTGTTCTGCTGCCTAGCCGTGGCTCCAACAGGAGGATAACCTCTGAGAAACAGAGAGAGAGATGAATCCTCGGTCTGAGGCTGGAGGTATTCATGAAAAAAAGTGATTGATGAGACTGTTGTTACTCTATTGTTGCTTTGAGTCCGCGGCCGTGCACAGAACTGGAGGGGTGAGCAAAGGACCCACACATGAATTAATCATATCATTTTAATTACAGTAAGGGTGCAACACTGGTAAGAGTGAAATACGCCGAGTCACGTTGGAAGTGAGTGTCTTCTAAGTGTTATATATGATAAATAGGTGTATGAATGTGAAACCACTAATATCAGTCATGCTACTTCTCTGCTGTGACAGTGCCTTGTCCATGAACCTGTGTCTCCACTGAAGGATTTGGCTGAGTGCTTCTCAAAGAGAGATTTTGATATCTGGTGTCTATGATAGCAGCAGGCGCCTCATTACACAATCCTCAACCGGGCTGTTACAATAAAGTGACTTATAAGAACCCAGACAGTCAGGGACAATAGCTATGTTTAATTTCACACACCAAGGAGAGAGACATTCGTCTGCCTTCCTTCGTGTGTTTCTTTCAGCAAACCAGTAAGGAGGAGGAGGATGGGAGAAATGCAGCTGTTATCAGAGCCTGTTATAACTATATTCCTTTTTAGAGAATGCAATTTAGAAAGAAAATGAAAAGAAGGGAGGTGGATAATAGATGAAAAGAAGAGGCTCCACCCCCAGTAGACCTCTATCTGTCAGTCACGAGGACTAATGCAAAAACAACATATTAAGGGTGTCTAGAGGGGGGTCAAAAACAATGGTGCATTGACAATCACAGTATTATAACACTATTTGTTTTGAAACATGTTATGTCTATTGTTGTGCGAGAGAGAACTGTATGAACACAGAGCAACAGAAACATTGAGCAGGAGGCAAAGGGGAGGCTTGGTTTGGTTTGCCTGTATAAGGCACTTCTTCCACTGCAAGAGAAGGGAGAGAGAGAGAGAGAGAGAGTCAGAGAGAGAGGGGGGGAGAGAGAGAGAGAGAGAGAGAGAGAGAGAGAGAGAGAGAGAGAGAGACGAGAGAGAGAGGGAGAGAGAGAGAGAGAGAGAGAGAGAGAGAGAGAGAGAGAGACAGGGAGAGAGAGAGAGAGAGAGAGGGAGAGGAGGCCCAGCAGACTTGAAAAAAATGCACAAGGCCAGTTATGCAGAAACCCAGATTTAATGTAAGGCTTGGCTCCCTGCTATAACCGGGAGAGAGAGGGGAAAGCTGGCCTGGATCGGGCCGAGGTAGGAGCGGGAGGCAGAGACAGAGAGAGCGAGAGACAGAAGGGAGCAGGGAGAAAGAGAACGGGCGCCTGCCACAGAGTCACTCTGTCAACCACAAACCCAGACTACTGGTAGAGCTTTCAAAAAGGATTCTGTCGAATCAGAGAAATTGCTGGCCCTGCACCCATGGTGATCCTCCTCTGTGGTAGGGAAGGGACCACTTGTCTGAGAGGAGTTGTTTGCCTATCGAAACTAAACTACTATCTCTTAGCTCTAAAGCTGGGTAAACAATGGCATAATGCATTAAATTAACAAAACCGGCACCAGGGAAATCAGGCCTCAACGCAACAAATTGACCCCCCCCCAGACACACATACTGCCCTTGATTTTCATGGTTTCAAGCTCAATAACCCTGCTATTAAACCACGCTTACTTAAATCACATGCATGTCCTTGTCATAGCAATAATACAATGCAGACATGCAACAGTAATAGCTGGATCAAAATAGGTACCGATTTGAACTGTACTTCTGGTGGTGCATTTAAATCTGTTCAAATCCGTTGTGGCTAGCAGAACTACTATATATTTTACAAGAGCTGGAGCTTTGATACTTGTCTCAGGTGAAAATGTGTATGTATATAACGCGTGCTGCAGAAATTAGTATCAACTTCATTTCGTAGTAGAGCCTAGCCGTGGCATCATACCCCCAGATGGTATCCCCATTTGGCCATTTATGTCATTTGAAACCTTAATATTCAAGGCTATGAGAAAGTGTCATTCATGGGCAGCCCGTGTAATCTCTACTGGTGGTCTTTACTCTGGCAATACATTTAACATCAACCACATAATCAAGACAAGAAATACTGTTTAGCCACACAAAGCACAGTGTGAAAGGAAAGGGGGAACGACTCCAGCCTCTAGCTGGGTCTGTGTGTTTTAAGCTGTAAGCGCGGCGTCCGTCCCCAAATGTGTGACTCTGGATACGTCTCAAATGGCACGCTATACCCTATATGTAGTGCACTACTTTTGACCAGGACCCATAGGGCCAATGGTAGTGCACTGTATAGGGAATAGGGTGCCATTTGGTACGCAGTCTCTGTTTGGCTTGTTTTCTCTGCTGGAGATCAGGTAGGGAACTCTCAGCAGCAGCTCCTCGCCCGCAGCTTAATCTCAGCCACAATCACCCTCAGTGACAGGGGGACAAAGCCATCCGGCAGACCGACAAGGCCCTGCTATTATGTAACCATCGACAGCTGGGCGCTACAGGGAGGGGTAAACCCCAGCCCCATCCCTGTCGCCACGGCAGCACGCTCTCTGTGTCAACCAGACAAACGTGACAATCAAACAGGGGACTGACTGAGGGGCCTGTGTCCCAAAACTAGCCCTGCACCCTAACCCCTAGCCCCTAAGGTTGATGGGTAAATGCAATATGGGTAATGGGTTAGGGTTTTCTCTAGACAGTAGCATGGGGTTTCTGACGGGAGGGGCCATGCAGTCACAGAGTGATATCAATACAGTCTAAATAAACATAACAGCATGGCCCAGTGCAGAATGCTGAGCTGACCTTTCCTCCAGATCATCCAATGAATGTCATCGAGGGATACAGGAAAACATTCAGAGATACAATTCGTTTACATTATAATTCCAAGGCTGTTCTCCCCACTCTCCAAATGTGACCATTACTGACGTTTACACCGGCACTGACTGAAATTGAACCACTATGTTTATTTTGCATGAAATCCTCCTCCTGCTCTGCTTTTTCACAATGATTTTCTGAGGTAAAAAGACTAAGATCAGCTTTCTGGATGAGAAAGAGAGATAGTGAGAGAAAGAGAGCGAGAGAGAGAGAGAGAGAGAGCAAGAGAGACCCTGTCTGTGATGATAGAGAATCATTTTCTTTGAAGTCCTCCCCAAAAATATTTTGGTTGCATGTCAACTAAATGTACCTCCCTGCTGTCAGCCTCTTTCAGAGACATGGGCAAAGGCAATTTTGTTTAGAGACTCCCAACACTCCAACAGGAGGTGATTTTTCCCTATTGTGTTCACTAATATGTCATCTCTTTGAAATGGTGTCACATTGACATCGAACACAGTGGCACCCCAATGTTTGATTAAAGTCCTGGCTGAGGCCGCCTCATTCCTTGAAATCGGTCTGTCTTTTCTTTTCTCACATGTGCTGCAGCCTGGCTGCCTGTATCTCTGTCCAACAGCCCCTCTGATGCTCGGAGCACAGAGGAGGACAAACAGATGGGGACAGACAGAGGCATCAGACAGAGGAGAACAGAGGAGCAGGGGATAACCAATAGACCAATAGGGAGGTGTGTTGGTTTTGTCACCCATTCCAAATACTTGAGTGTTGTTTGAGGGAAGAATCCCGGCCAGTGGACGCATTCCGGGGCCAGAGGGCAGACAGTGGAGAAAGTTGGCGTGGATAGACTTAGGATCAGGCTAGTTCAGATCGTTGGCTATATAGACAATCTATGGTCAGGGAGTTCTGGCCATCAGGCATGTATAGCCTATATTAGAAGATTGAGGTCTGGCGGAGATCACCCAAATGAACTAATCCATTTCTATTTATTGTTTCTCTTCTGCTGTAATACATAAATTCCCTCTGGAAAAAAATATGGTATTCTATTCTATCCCAGTATTAATGTTGCCTACCATGTGACTGGAATATTTGATAAGAATGCATATGGACAAAATAATACAGTTGACTTTACTATAGCAAAAATATAAAGATTGATACTTAAACATGTATCTTTACCTCACGACTGTGTGTTGCAGGCAGGCTTCCCCGGCGTTGTTTCCATGAGGTAAAATATCAGCTCTAGTCTGGAGTACAGAACACCAGCCCTGCCCTCAATGAACACAAATATGGCATTTATTAACAGTTAAAATGTGGGAATAGAAAAATATATATTTAAATTCTCACATTGAGACACTATTTAAACCGAAGACATGTGACGCTGGAATTTTGTTTGCATACTTTTTAAATGGTTTTTGGGTTAGATTAAAATCAAACGCCACTCCGGGTTTTCGAAGCGATTCTAGCTTCAATTTACTGTGTGCGCTTTCAGCGGCGAAGCACGCACTGCCAACCTTAAGGATTCCTCCGCGGCTCACTTGTGCGTGTGTGTGTGTGCGCGTGTGTGTGTGACTGTGTTTTTTTGCCGGAAAACAACAAAATACCCAGCCATTTCACCTTGGAAAATAGTGCTAGAAAATAGGATTTCACTCACTATTTTACAGGGGTGTGTGTATCGTGATTAAAATCTACTAAATGACGATTTTAGTTAACTTATGGACTATTTCGCCTGACTGTCCTGCCTTTCTAACACATACAATGCATTCCTGTGTTGCTCCGCCGGTGATGGGGCCTGCCTGCCTGCTGCTGTTCCTGTAACTCCCGCCTTAGAAGAGAAGAGAAGTGGAGAGAGAGGGTGAAAGGGAGAAAAGAAATAGAAGATAAGGGTAACGAAAAGTGGAAAGGCTCGGGTAGAAAATATAGAAGGCAATTTTGGGAAAGATAGTTTATCAACAAAAATATTGAATTGGTACATTAATTGAAAAATATACATAAATGCACAAAGATTGTCTGGGAATAAAATATGTTATTCTACCAGCAATTTAGTGTTTTTACTGCACATTGAGGAAATGCTGTTTATAATATTTCCAAAACATATTTCCCCATATTATTTATTATTATTATTATTTTGAAATGAGGGAAATATCTATTTTACACATATATGACTATCTGTTATTTTGTATGCAGGCCCAGTACACAGAGCTATTCATTCAAAACAGTGATTGTAAGGCAAATTCTCTCCCCTCTTTCATATTCTTAATTTCCAATATCTTTAAAGGGGACTTCCCTCCCACTCCCTTGGCTTAATATAATATATAACCCGTCAATTCATTTTGAGTCAGCTTCTGTTTTGCGTAGAGGTTTGTGTCTGGGAGGCGAATAGAGCCGAGGCTCCTTGGTTTGTGAGGGATGCCTGACATTTTCACAGCCGGACTAGTGTGGAAAACCAGATTCCACTGGCCGTAAGTGACACTTTATGGTCTCTGATTTGGTTTGGGGAGAGATTGCCAGGCAACAAAACTAGCCTGAGTCCTGAATGAAATAGCCATCTGTTCCGTGGGCCGGTAAAACTGAATTAATTTCACATCATCCTGGAATTCAGCTGTAGATTGATGTCTCAGGGTAAAAACTCCACATCGTGGATGGTGCCCCTGACCTCTCTGGTGATAAAATAAATAAATAAGCAATAGCAATTTTGTTATTTTTCTTCAGCTATAAGTATTAAACAATGTTTTATGTTGTCCATACTGTATGGTTGTACATATTTCCTTCTTATAGCCTGTACTGAGAGCATATATAATGATGAAAGCAGTTTAGCAGTCTGTTATGGCCTAATTGAAATGGGACACACAGTGTCACACTGCAAAAACAAAGGACACAGGCCGTGTTTGTATTCCCATACAGTAAACCAGGTCAAAGTGGAATAATCCCTTTATCTATAGGCTGTGATATGCTGGACATTTCCTTATTCCCTCCTATATACTTCCTATTCATAGATCTAGCCTGGGCCAAGATGATTTGGAAGGAGATTGAGTTTCCTGGGTTATAGACAAATAACAAATACCTTAAAGACTTAATCTTTAGGAAATATTACAGCATAATCGAACTGATTAACAGAATCAACAAAAACAATTTCTTTATTGATGTTTGCAATATTACAACATGTTCATTTTTTTTTTTTTTTTTAAACAGGACTCAGACATTTCTGTGTGATTCTAAGGATTTTCTTCTGGTAACAGCAACGTAGGCAAAGCAGTCCTACGTACAAAGAGCATATGGTTTGAGTGAGGGAGGAAGGGAGTCCGGGGTTGACGATACTGCAGTCCTAGACTATCCAGGTGAACACACACACACGCCTGCTGACAGCTGACCCTTAACCCCTGGGAGGAGGAGGGCAGAGGGCTGTGACTCTGCACCATGCAACATTTCCTGACCTAGCCTCTCCGGTCTTTCTGCGTATTAGACACAGACTGGTTTAGCTCCTGATCCACCGTGGTGGCTGGCTTTGAGTTGGAACATAATGCCTTTTCAGAGGAATGGATGAAGGGTCAGCACCGCGACCCCACCACAGGGCTTTTGTATGGAGGAAACTTTGTTTCTCACTCTGTGGTCTCACTGACAACCACCTTCCCAACCTATGCTTTGTACGTTTGCATACATTTAATCAGCAGATTACATACAGTAATGAGTACTATTGTATGGAGTATATAGACAGAAAACTTGGATCCCATTGTGTTCAAACGTTCACAACCCATGCACAACCCATGCACAACCCCATGCTTTTACAATCCATTTCCTGCGCACATTAAATCATTGCTTTTCATTAGCACATTAGATATAAATCAAATAAAATTGTATTTGCGCTGAATACAACAGGTGTCGTCGACCTTACAGTGAAATGCTTACTTACAAGCCCTTAACCGACAATGCAGTTTTAAGAAGAATACCAAAATAAGAAATAAAAGTAACAAATAATTAGCAGCAGTAAAATAACAATAGCGACGCTATATAAAGACGGTACCGGTACAGAGTCAATGTGCGGGGGCATGGGTTAGTCGGGGTAATTGAGGTAATCTGTACATGTAGGTAGAGTTATCAAAGTGGCTATGAGATGCGGTTTGAATAATTGCGCTGCTCTTTTGGTCTCTGCTACGGTCACACATGTCCCTCTCTCCCAGTTCTCATAGGCACTGATGATCACATTTACTGTAACTCCACTGTGACTGACTATGACTCCATCAGTCTGAGTCCATGTAACAAGACTCTGACACTAGCTAATCCCAATGCCATTGTGGCTGTGGTGTTAGACTGTGGTGCAGTGTCATCATGATGATGTGTGCTTTACTTCATAGACTGAGAACCTGTACACAGCACAGATCCTCTTTCGTTGTCTTTTTAAAATTGTTGATGCAGGTTCCATTAGTGTAAAAAGACTAATTCACTTTGACTATGCAGATTATGGTAATGAGGGATATGGTAATGTGATGTATTTCAGAATCACGGTTATGCTTGATTAATCAATCCAAGAATACACTTTGAATAAAGCCCATATACAGTATTATTGTGGAAAATGAACTGTGAGGTAATATTTTTGTTGACACACTTCTGGATATTAAAACGGGGATGGTAGCAGATATGTTGGATTTTGTTCCCCTTTTTGTTCTAGAACCTTTTCATAATAGCATTATCTCTTTGACGGAAATGGATTTGAACAAGAAAAGAACAAAAGAAAGAAAGGACACATCTGTGAGGAGGGGGTTGGGAGTGTATAGGAAGGGGGCAGCTGCTATTTTTAGTGTTGCTATATTGCAGGCTCATTTAAATGAATAACCACCAGTCTATTCTTAGTCTGAGGAAAGCTTCGACAGTAATACAGGAGCGTGCATCGGTCTACGCAGCTAAGCAGAGCAATGATGCTGGTCCATAATGGATCTAACTAACTACTCCCTTTTATTCACAGTAATTACATCTGTGAAGGGGAAGAGTGTGGGACACAGAATCAGGCCCTTTGAAACAGAACAGCAACCCAGGACTCCCATCTAGTGACAAAAAGTATGTAGCACAAGTTTGGAAATACATCCATTCCACAAGCTGCATTGCTTCACAGAAAATGGCCACATAAAAACATCTGAGGTTCTTGATTATTTTTTTTTCTTCTTTTTTTTTTAAAGGTATAAGATACCAACATCATGCAAACAAACAATTCATTTTATGTAGTGTGTGTGTGTGTGTGTGTGTGTGTGTGGGAGGGGGGGTGAGGAGGGCCCAAGTGCCACTTAGGAATATTGCCTGAAGGACTGCTCTTCTTGTTAAACTCATTGCTGTGGGCATAAATAAAGCCACGTCACATGATTTACCGACACACGATCCCTCTCTTTATGCTTCCTCCTAACAGGCTGGCGGACAAATGAATGTTCCAGCTATGGGAATTCTGCCTTGATTTAAAACCTGCTTCCTCATGGCCGGGGGAAATGCTGTGAAAGGGGAGGACTGTTTGTGTGTGTGTGTGTGTGTGTGTGTGTTGTTTAACTATGCTTGTGGGGACCACAAGAATAGTAAACAAACAAACATTTTACCAACTGGGGTCATTTTGTTGGTCCCTACAAGGTCAAATGCTATTCATAGAGGGTTTAGGGTTAAGGTTAGAATTAGTGCTAGGGTTGGAATTAGGGTTAGGGTTAGGAACTAGGGTTTGTTTTAGGGTTAGGGTTATTAGCTAGGGTTAGGTTTAGGGTTAAGGTTTTTGGATTAGGGTTAGGGTACGTACGTGTGTGTGTACGTACGTGCGTGCGTTAGAGAGAGAGACACTCATTTGACCCTGTTCAGTGTTTTCAATGGGTCGTTGTTGAATTGCGGTGACATTTGCGATCCTTTTTTATTTAAATGTATTTGGGTACTAAATCAAATAATATGGTAGCTAAATGACTAAATCATTTGTACCTTTATGATAACATTGTGCCTAGAGTAGGAGTATTATAAAAAAAAACATGACCTGGCACACACCCAGAACGATTATTTTGTGTGGAGGTGCTGACTAACGGCAAATAAACTATAAACTATAAAAATAAAGAGAGTCGCACACCCAATAAATTACTGGAAGTTTATATATGGAGTGTGCAAATCTCTTCATTTGTACCAGTAGGAGTATTAACATCAATGATGGTAACACCAATGAGACATTTTTGGTTATTGAGGAATTTCTTAAAGGCCACGGCTGCTTCAATAATTTACTTAAGTGATATGATTAAATATTTGTCTCACAATGTTATTTCCCTTCATTTAAATAGAGTAACACCAAGTGACACTTTGAATTTAGACCGCATTTACACAGGCAGCTCAATTCTGATCTTTCTCCCAATTATTGGCAAAAGAGCTGATCTGAATGGTCAAAGACCAATTAGTGGGAGGTACCTTTTCCGAATTGGGCTGCCTCTATAAACGCAGCCATAGACACACCAAATTATCAATGGAATCCTAAAATGTATGACATGCGAACAAGGTGCAATTAGCTAATAATGTTCTTTAATGTAGACAGCTCCCCCGATAACGGTTTGCCATTGAAGGGAATGCTCAAGGTCCTTGTATATCTTTGTAATGAGTGATTTGCAAGGCAGTAACACCGATTACATAAACTGAGCAAAAAAAATGTATTTTATTCAACTTTATTTATTGATTCTACAATATATTATATTAAATCATTTTGTTCACTTTCTAATATTCAAAATAATTGATAGATATCACAAAATCTCCAAAACATCCAGAACGATTACACACCACTACTGGGACAAGCCAATTGATCTACCTTAAGTACTTAAAGCAATTCATAAACATAAGGTTTTGCAGAATAAAACACTATGTTTTATCATTGGTAAACAGTTCAACATAAACAAAGCATGTATGATGTGTAACTATTTGTCATTTTGAAGTGTTTTTCACCTCAATTCAAGAATGACCCCCACGTATCTCTTATACTGTATGCTGCATATTCATGACATAAAATTACACTTCACTTGGTGTCACAATCATTCACTTCAAAAGCCTCTCACCAGCGAACTGACCAATATAGCAGCGTGAAGGGAACAGCAACAGCCATGGCCAATGCAACTCTTGGACTGAATGGAAGGGATTATTTAATTGTTCATGGCTGTCTCATGTCACCATCCCCTATACTCACATGCAATTTATCTCCATCTCTCAACTTCTTTCCTCCTCCCTCTCTTTCTATCTATGTGTCTGTCTGTCATTATTGCTCCCTGATCTAAGTGTCTCCATCTATCCTTCAACACTGTGTCGTAGCTTCCAGGTTGCTGGTGACGCATCCATATTTATCAGTTCTGACAATGAGCTACTCACGCTAATTTACTAATTTAGATTAATATGATTGACATTTCATTTCAGCACGCATCACTCCTCACTCCCCTTCTCCCACCCTTCCTCTCCCCCCTCTTTGTATGTCTGACAGCTGATTGGTTGAGCAAGGTGGTAATCACTGACAGCCCATTAGAAGAGTCTGCCACAATTATCTCACTAATTCAGAGGCTTCTTTTTTAATTCGGCAGCATAAAATTGTCAATCTTGGAAGGGTAATCAGCCTCATTCTCTATTCCAGACCAGGACTAAAATAAACAAGAGAGAGTTGGAGAGAGAGAAATAGAAAGAGAAAGTGAGAAAGGTAGATAAAGAGGGAGAAGGCAGACACAGAGAGAGAGACAGGGACAGAGAGGAGAGAGAGAGAGAGATGGCAGACAGAGAGAGAGAGAGAGACAGAGAGGAGAGAGAGAGCAATGGCAGACAGAGAGAGAGAGACAGAGAGGAGAGATAGAGCTAGACAAGGTAGACAGAGAGAGAGAGAGCAAGACAGAGTGAGGAGAGAGAAAGAGAGAGAGAGAGAGAGACAGAGAGGAGAGAGAGAGCTAGACAAGGTAGACAGAGAGAGAGAGAGCGAGACAGAGAGGAGAGAGACAGGGACAGAGAGGAGAGAGAGAGCGATGGCAGACAGAGAGAGACAGAGAGAGAGACAGGGACAGAGAGGAGAGAGAGAGCGATGGCAGACAGAGAGAGAGAGAGGAGAGATAGAGCTAAACAAGGTAGACAGAGAGAGAGAGAGCGAGACAGAGTGAGGAGAGAGCAAGAGAGAGACAGAGAGAGACAGAGGAGAGAGAGAGGTAGACAAGGTAGACAGAGAGAGAGAGAGCGAGAGCGAGACAGTGAGAGACAGATAGGAGAGAGAGAGCTAGACAAGGTAGACAGAGAGAGAGAGTGATAGAGAGAGAGAGAGAGAGAGAGAGAGAGAGAGAAGGCAGACAGAGAGAGAGAGAGCGAGAGAGAAAGAGAAAGAGCAAGAAAGAGCGAGTGAGAGAGAGAGAGAGTAAGACTCATTAAACAACCAGTCACTACAGCCAGGCAAGCAGGGGGCATGCTGTTTCAATGGACTTCTGACAAAGGGAAGGCAAAGACACACTTTTCCTTATTTTATCTTCAAACTCAAACTGATCTGTTACGTGTGCGTGCATGCTTTCGTGCGTTTGTGCATGCGAGCGTGTTTGTGCATGCGAGCGTGTTTGTGCATGCGAGCGTGTTTGTGCATGCGATCGTGTTTGTGTGTGTGTCTGTTTGAGTGAGTATGTCAGACAGACAAAATATTAATATGTATGTCTCTCAGAGAGGTTTGAACTCTCGCACTGCTACCCCTGTCATTCAGAATAACGTGCATTAGAAGAGTCTACTGACGAGTTCCTGTCTTGATATGTGTGTCATGTTGAGTGTAACCTTTAGGAGAAACAGAGGGAAGATGCTGTGATGTTGATCGCCCTTACCTCCCAGTGGGCTGCCGTTCTTTCATTTTGCTAGGTCTTAAACTAACTATTTTGCTATGTTAACATCCATCACTTACTGTCTAACAAATGGTAAACACAGATCCAGGACCAGACTGTACAGGTTTCACATGTTCGCATGGGCTGAAGTCCCTCTTCTCTTCCTACACCGGCTGTGTGTAATGACCCATGAGTTTAGAAAAGTAAGTCTACCCCTTCACTTCACAGACCCACCACTCATAGAATGGATTCAGAGCCACCTGCTTTACTATGCAGGAGGAGTACACAGCTACCACTCCAATCTAGCATCTCTCACACTGGGCTTTTCTCCTCTTTTTTCATGATTGATGCTCGGCTTTAGAGTGGTAGTAGGGGTAATTTCATCAGCACCCAGAAGAGGGCCTCCAACCCAGCTAACTCAAGGGCCAACGAGGGACTGAAGTTTGAAGACAAAATAGGAGAGTGGATCTGAGAGGGGGGTGGGGAAAATGAGAGTGAAAAAGAGAGATGGGGATTCTTTACATGAATGAGAACAAACCCATGGCATTCTGAGCTCGGAATTGGCTTTTCAATTCTACGCTCTTAGAACCAGAGAAGATAATTGGCTGTAATGTGCAATACATAAACCCCCCCTCCCTCCCTCCCTCCCTCCCTCCCTCCCTCCCTCCCTCACTCACTCACTCACTCACTCACTGTTCTCCCGGGGTAAAATAAATCAATAAAATTTCTCACGTGCATTAATGGATACAACTTTATAAGATAAAGCATTTTATTATCAAAGGCTCAACAGTTCAATGTTTCCAATATTTACAACATTTTAACAATGACAATCCCTCTACCGGTCCGATATGATGCAAGGTCACATGGTACCGACAAAACTCCATGAAGCCAAAACGTCTGCCTCTGAAATGTAGCCTACATTTGAATTCAAATCGGTGCTTTGATTGCGTATTATTATCATGTTCAAAACAACACAGAGCCATCTGAAGGCTTTGGTTGTTCTACCATAAGAAAACCTCATTTCTGGGAATCTATCTATAGGATTATCTGACTGTGTTTGAGAGTGCTCGCTTTTTTCCGCTGAACCTTTGAGAGTTTACAGACTCACGAATAAAGTATCCTGTCGTAATCCTTGAGTAGTAATGTTGCATTATTTGATTCATTCACAAGCCTTGTTTTCATTTGATTCACACTGTTAATATTCATGACTTGACACAGTTGGCAGGCAGGGTGAAAGGAAAGAGATTTGTCTGAATGGAAGGAGGGCAACTGGGCACCTCCATCCTACCAGAAGTGGGCATCCAAGCATCGCATGAGGACACTGGTGAGCAAGCAATCATCAATGGGATTGTTGATCTAAAAATCATGTAACTTCCATTCATATTGGAATTGAAAGGATGCCTAGAAACTGGATATATATGGGAATTATCTAGAAATCAGCTTTATAAGGATGACAACAGAAAATACACATACTATCCTTTGAACAAGCCCCTCGTATGCCTATCAGATTCAGAGTGAGTCTACGGTACTGACGCAGCAAATACATCTAAGCATCTGTGCCACAGTAACTCCTTGTTTACTTCAGCTGTTGTACACACAACATTGCTCTGATGTAGTCCACCTCTAAGATGGACCCTTCCTATTTAAACCCGTCATCTCTTCCTGGTTTGTACAGATGTGTTCCTCCTGGGTTCCTCCAGGTCTGGGCAGTGAGTCAGTAGTAAACAAAGAGAGGCGGAGGGGGCCGTTTGGGTTTGGACAGGGAGAATTCAATGAAAATGTCACCAAACCTTGAAACAGAGTGGGCAGCTGTGGGTTTTTCCAATAAAACAAATGATCAAATGCCAGCCAGTCCACGGTAAACCTTATAGTTGAATAAAACTAAAACATTTTATTTGTCCTATGTTGAAGTGTTTGCAAGACTTCGGTATACACAGAACAATTGTCAGGGCATCACAGAGAAGTACTGGTATTGATACCCCTGTAAGAGCTTAGAAAGTGGAAAGAAGAGCGGCGGACATTGTTTTTTATGCCTCACATGTTCGTTGTACTCTCCTCAGCACCTAGTAGTACCATCATGGTTTACAATTATCAACATGATAGTACATGTTTTTACCAACATATAATTCACCCACATGCTATTATCAATGGGTGGAGAAAGGGTCTTTCTCACATAGGCCGTAGCATCGGACATGTTACACCTCTGCTAGATGTTATTTCAACAGGGGCAGACCAGTTTGTTTACAAGTCTGTTCTACTTGGTGAAACTATCCACAGCTAAGTTGACAGGCCCTGTCAGGATGGTGAGAGTGTGTCACCATCTTAGTGATGACTTGTGGAGACATACA
Organism: Oncorhynchus keta; assembly: GCF_023373465.1. NCBI lineage: Eukaryota > Metazoa > Chordata > Actinopteri > Salmoniformes > Salmonidae > Oncorhynchus > Oncorhynchus keta. Next base: position 29,806,466 of record NC_068439.1, read on the forward strand.
TTAGCTTATGCTAGCTAGCAACTCTTCTTGATGTGTGAAACTGACACATATGTATTATAAAAGCTTTCAGACAACATCCGATTCACCTTGAAAATGATCCTTTATTCTGATTATATCAGAAAGTGGGAGTAGAATTTCTGAGGCTGATTTGTGTGATGATTTGCCCCCCCCCCCAAAAAAAAAAACATATGGTTCTCCACAGAATAACCCAACATCTGTGATTCCAACCAAGTGGCTACAGACATTTTCTGTTATATTCCTCCAAAGGATGCAGGTTTTTGTTGTGCCTGAGCCGGTGCTGTTTCAAGAGTGAGGTCGCTAAACTGTTCACTAGCGTGGTAGATGACCAGATTTCACAGTATGACAGTAGAAGGCCCACCTTCTATTGACCAGAGGCTCTCTGTTCCAGAATTAGCTGCCTGTGTATCTTCAAGACTTTCTTTCCTAAATGTTATATCCACACATTTTTCAGAGTTGTGTTTTTTTCATCAGAAATGAATGCTAATGGGTACCATCATGTGTGTGTAAAATATTACTGTTCCCAGATTTTTTTATTCATAGATATTTGTTGTTGCAAAACGCTATATATCTATTGTTTAGCTGGAATGGGATGTCCGTACCTTGTATATTTGACTGTAATATGTAGTTGCCTCACCAAGCTATTTTAAGATGAATGCACTTTCTGTAAGTCCCCCTGGATAAGAGCATATGCTAAGTTACTAAAATGTCAAATGTAAAGGTTTTACATACATATCTCATGTTACTTTATTGAATTATAAGAAATACAAATAAATAAGTGTGTGTGTGAGAGAGTCTCTGTGCGTGCGTGTGTGAGAGAGTCTCTGTGCGTGTGTGTGTGTGTGTGTGTGTGTGTGTGTGTGTGTGTGTGTGTGTGTGTGTGTGTGTGTGTGTGTGTGTGTGTGTGTGTGTGTGTGTGTGTGTGTGTGTGTGTGTGTGTGTGTGAGAGAGTCTCTGTTTGTGTGTGTGTGTGTGAGAGAGTCTCTGTGCGTGCGTGTGTGTGTGTGTGAGAGAGAGAGAGTCTCTGTGTGTGCGAGCGTGTGTGTGTGAGAAAGTCTCTGTGCATGTGTGTGTGTGTGTGAGAAAGTCTCTGTGCATGTGTGTGTGTGTGTGTGTGAGAGAGTCTCTGTGCGTGCGTGTGTGTGTGTGTGAGAGTCTCTGTGCGTGCGTGTGTGTGTGTGTGAGAGAGTCTCTGTGCGTGCGTGTGTGTGTGTGTGAGAGAGTCTCTTTGCGTGCGTGTGTGTGTGTGTGTGTGTGAGAGAGTCTCTGTGCGTGCGTGTGTGTGAGAGAGTCTCTGTGCGTGCGTGTGTGTGTCAATGGGGCACCTTCTGTTTTGACATCTTCGTGTACTCTAGGGCATCTCTCTCTCTCTCTCTCTCTCTCTCTCTCTCTCTCTCTCTCTCTCTCTCTCTCTCTCTCTCTCTCTCTCTCTCTCTGAATTCAATTTCAATTAAAAGGGCTTTATTGGCATGGGAAACATATGTTAACAACGGCAAAGCAAGTGACGTAGATAATAAACAAAAGTTAAATAAACAATACAAATTTACATTACATTTCCAAAATAACAAAAACACTTCAAATGTCATATTATGTGCAAATAGTTAAAGTACAAAAGGGAAAATAAATAAATATATGGATTGTATTTACAATGGTGTTTGTTCTTCACTGGTTGCCCTTTTCCTGTGGCAACAAGTCACAAATCTTGCTGCTGTGATGGCACACTGTGGTATTTCACCCAGTAGATATGGGAGTTTATCAAAAGTGGGTTTGTTTTTGATTTTTTTGTGCATCTGTGTAATCTGAGGGAAACATGTGTCTCTTATATGGTCATATATTTGGCAGGAGGTTAGTGCAGCTCAGTTTCCACCTCATTTTGTGGGCAGTTGTAATGTTTCTCCTCTTCGTCTGAGGAGGAGTAGGAAGGATCTTCTCTTGAGAGCCAGGTCTGCCTACAGTGGCCATTCTCAATAGCAAGGCTATGCTCACTTTGTCTGTACATAGTAGAGAGCTTTCCTCCAAG